>NC_079377.1:25590000-25710000 GCF_021018895.1 Seriola aureovittata | reverse complement strand
TCGTCGTCACCGTCACTCATTCATTCATTCATTCATTCCTGCTTCTACTGTCGAGACACTGGAGCTGAAAACAACCCAGCGTCTCCGTCCATCACTTCCTCATCAGGTCGGCAGGACGCCTCTCTGGTCGCCGCCACGCTGAATCTCTTTAAGGTTCTGGACCGAGCGGTGTCACTCGCTCACGATGAGTACGATGGTCCAGAAGGGAGAACTACACTAATGTGGTGAATGATGATGAGGAATGTGAGGAGGAAGGTTTGTTTGTCTGCTGGTTGGATGGATGAAAACATGCTGCGGTTTAGTAAAA
This sequence comes from Seriola aureovittata, assembly GCF_021018895.1. Lineage (NCBI taxonomy): Eukaryota > Metazoa > Chordata > Actinopteri > Carangiformes > Carangidae > Seriola > Seriola aureovittata. The sequence continues at coordinate 25,709,693 of NC_079377.1, read as the reverse complement.
AGAAGAAGAAGAAGAAGCGGTACCTCCTGTTTGGTTCGTCGTTTGCTCCTCCTGAAGATGTGACACTTTAGAAAAGAAACAACTTGGTTAATTAACATTAATAATTCACTGTCGGAGTGTTTTACAGTTTTACATTAATTACTCGCTTTCAGGACATTTTACAGCAGAAGAAGTGAAACCATCGATGTTCTTAAACGGCGACTTATCGTCACAATTATCTCGTTATCTCCATCTTTTTAATGCACAGTTCAAACAAACGCATCGTGTTTATCAGTGATCTGAGGCTGCGTCCACACCGATACGCTTTCATCACTATCACACTTGAAAACACACACGACCATTCACCTACACTGGGCATGTGCGAGCCGGTGTAAACAGGAAGTAGATCGTCTATTCTGCAGTTTATTAGTTCCACAAAATACTACAAATGAGGAACAGCAGTGGGTGTGATGTCATCGTTTCCAAAGGCCTCAGTTTCTGTCCGTCCAGACTACAACACAAGCCCAGAGTTTTCAGAATAAAACACAAGCCCAGAGTTTTCAGAATAAAACACAAGCCCAGAGTTTTCAGAATAAAACACAAGCCCAGAGTTTTCAGAATAAAACACAAGCCCAGAGTTTCCAAAATAAAACACAAGCCCAGAGTTTTCAGAATAAAACAGGTGGAGTAGCGTTTCCAAAAGTCTCACCAGAAGTAAACGTATCCAAAGAGATGAGTTTTAAAACTAAAACAAACTAGTGTGCACCTGGCCTCCACTCTTAATGCTATGCTACGCTAACTGCCTACTGGCTTGAACAGATAAATATCACAGTGCTGTTAGTCTTCTCATGTAAAAACAGACAAGAAAGAGAATAATCCCTCCTCCCTTGATCTGATACTTTAAGTCTTTCGTGTTTCGATTGAACGGGTTTGACCAGAAACCATAAATGATCCATGAGTTTCAGCTGCCTGCGTCTCAGTACATGTGGGTCGTGTGTCCACAGAAACATGGAGAAGAGAAGGGAATGAAAATATACTGCACATACATAAGTGAAAACTCGTGCGTCACAGATGGATAGTGAGACATGGTTCAATGTTTCATCTCATTTTAAAAAGAGAGCATTAAAAGTTTATAGAGTTCAGGCTTCTGATGGGATTTGATATGAAGTGCCACTGGTGCCAACGTGGGGTAGAGTCATTTCCTCAAGCTCCGCTGGCGTCCGACTGTCCCACGAGTCCTGCTGCGTTCAAGTGTCACGTTCAAAACCCACAGATTCAGAATCTAGTGTGTGTTTTCAGATGCAGACTACATTTTGTTGTTCACAGGGGGAAGACGTTAATATGTTTATTTACATCCCTGTTGGTCACTGCGTACACCCTGCCGCTACAGAACACGGATATGAGAATAAAGGAGGCAGTGGAAGTGTCGCTAAAGATTTACTGCAGAGTCCAGGAGCCTTAAGTGTCTGTGTCTCCAGGCCACAAATCTTTTTTTAGTTATGCTCCAGTTGTGCTGGAGCTTATTATAATGTGGCTTATTTGTCCTGAAAAGTGCTGCAGTTAAGAACATTCACTGACAATCGGCTCATAATTCTGTTCCGTGGCGTTAAGGTAATTTTAATGTTGTTCCCTTGGGGTGGACACAACGAAAGCAGCACTTTACGATATAATGTGAACTAAAGCCTGAAATAAATATCAGGAGGTTAAAGGTTCAGGCTGCATTTTCTTTTAAATTAACAATGAATTTGCTCTAACAAGTTTTGTCTGCGTTTCCATTTATACCTCATGAATCTCCACAAGCCAATTAAAAAGCAGTAAGCCCTGATCCACCAGTCTGAAACTATAATGTGTTTCTGTTTCCACGGTGAGGAGGAAACTGTGACTCTACATCGTCGGTACGTCCACTATCACCCACTGAACCACCCGCATTCGGACTCCCTGGGACCGCCCCCTCAGTGACGACAGCCAATCAGCAGATGTGATGTAGACCTTACTCTGCAGTCTGTTACAACACGCGAGTCAACAGTTCAACACGTCCACACTAAGAGCCGTCGTCTCTTCACATGTAAAAGTAAATCAATCTGCAGCTTTTCTCAAACGCAGAGAACAGACTAAAAACAAAAGGTTCCACTGAGATAATCCATCAAGAGTCACTGATGCAGCAGCAAATAAAACCCTCTGAAGCTCCATAAGAACATAAGAGCTTTGTTTTAATGCTGTATCATCTCCTCAGTCACTTTCCTCTTTGTGTCGACGCGTCACAACCACAGCAGAACACAAACTCCCCCGCTCCATCTAATTACTGAATCTAATTAATGACACTGAGCGCGACGGACGCTTCTTGTTTTCATTTGACCTGGAAAATGCAAATCTGCACTCTGAGGATCTGTGACGCTCTCTCTCTCCCTGACCTCTGTGCGCCTCCATCAAGTGTTGTCCCATTCATCAGCGGTGAACCCGCTCTGTGCCGGGCGAGGCCACGATCCCGCCGACAGTCGGACTCACACAGAGAGAGAGAGAGAGAGAGAGAGGGAGAGAGAGAGGGAGAGAGACAGAGAGAGAGAGGGAGAGACAGAGAGAGAGGGAGAGAGAGAGAGACAGAGAGACAGAGAGAGAGGGAGAGAGTGAGAGACAGAGACAGAGAAACAGACAGAGAGAGACAGAGAGAGAGAGATAGTGAAAGAGAGAGAGACAGAGACAGAGAGAGAGAGAGACAGAGAGAGAGAGAAAGAGAGAGATAGAGAGAGTGAGAGAGTGAAAGAGAGAGAGAGACAGAGAGAGGGAGAGAGAGAGAGGGAGAGACAGAGAGAGACAGAGAGACAGAGACAGAGAGAGAGTGAGAGACAGAGAGAGACAGAGAGAGAGAGAGAGACAGAGACAGAGAGAGAGTGAGAGACAGAGAGAGAGAGAGAGAGAGAAGAGAGAGAGAGAGAGAGAGAGAGGAGAGAGAGAGAGGGAGAGACAGAGAGAGACAGAGAGAGACAGAGAGACAGAGACAGAGAGAGAGTGAGAGACAGAGAGAGAGAGAGAGAGAGAGAGAGAGAGAGAGAGAGAGAGAGAGAGAGAGAGAGAGAGAGAGAGAGAGAGAGATGACAGGGAGATATTTCATATGATCTAAAACACCTTCTGTCAAACAAACCGAATGTCTCTCGCCCAGCAGCAACATCGACCGTGAGCAGCTCGAGGCAATAAACACTCGATGGCTTCTACACCGACTCCCACTTTCAAAACAACTAATAAAAATATGGAACTTTTATTTTGAAGAAAAGTTCTTCGGCCTCATGATTCGATTTCGATCCGTGGGATCAGGATTTGATTCAAAATCAATTCTCGATTCAAAACCAGGGTAAAGAAGAAAAGCCAGAGGAGTGATTGATCGGTGAAAGGACGTTTTCTGTCTTTTCATCTTTACTAATTAACGATTTAATTCTCCGTCGTTAAGGTGGAATTTTTTTTTTCACGTCACTCAAAACATGATGATTTGAAAATCAATCAATACACTTTAAATGTCAATATGAAAACTTTGATCAGTTAAAGTTTTTGTTAGCTCTCTCCATGACGGAGTCTTTAGTGATGACATTAATAACATACAGCGCTGCAGACGTCACGTCGCATCCAGCTGCTTCTGAACGCAGCGTCACTCACTTCTTCTTTTACTGTTTTTACTGTTTTCTTCTTTCTTAGTGTCCGGGCGGAAATCGATCAGTGAGGGAAACTGATAAAAACATAAACCAGGTATATTAGTAGTTCCTATTAGTAGTGTTCAGATTCTGTGACGTCACGTTCACATCTGCAAATCTTACAACTGCAAGGAGCCGCTGCCTTTAAGTTGTTTCAGTGAACGAGTTAAAAACAGATTATTTACATATCCAGCAGGTAGAAAGTCACATTATGTTTCATTTGGAGACACGTTTGTTTGTGATGGATCTAATCTTCAACTCTCTCTTTTATGCTAAATGTTCATCACTGACTTCATGTGCTCACACTTCAGTTACTCATCAGGACGACGGATCCATTCACGTCACACCGAGTCACTCGAGTCTTTAAAAACGCCATTCTGAAGCCACGAGCGTCTGTTTTTCCTAAATCACAAACACTCACTCTTCCTCCAGAGTACTCTTGACTTTAGGAGGTGATTTTTATTCTGTTAAAATGCTCCACCACAAACACTGACCTTCCCTTCGTGGCCTTTTCGTCTTGTCGCTAGTATATTTAGCAGTTATTTCCACGCTGTTATTTCTCCAGCGGGCCTCAGTGACGGCGACTGACGCAGTCGGTAAAACTCTGGTGATGGAAGTGGAAAGCCTGGATTAGATCCATTACATGCTCCGTCAGTGGGGACGGTGCATCTCACTGAGCTGTGTGACTTTATACTGTGTGGGTTACACATGCAGTGACGCCAACAGCCAGTATAACAGCAGTTATAAGTATGATATACATGTAGTGGCGTGTCAGCAGTAAGTTAAGGTGTCGTCATGGCGGTCGGGTTAATTAGTGCATGAGACCCTGTGTCTGTTTCAGCAACACGTTGCACCGGGTTGATAATTACAGGCTGTAATGTTTCCTGACAGTAAGTACACACGTTTTCATTTCAAAGTGTGTGTGCTGCAGCCGACGTCATGTTAATGGATGTGTACATTAAAACCGGCTGTGCAGTTAGACTTTACTCTGTCACCGCAGTGTCAGCTTCCTCTGCTCTCTTTTCCCTCCTCCACTGGTTTTTCTTCTCTCTGCTCCTACCCACAATCCCTCCCCTTTCATCTTGCCATCTAATTTCCCTCCACTCCCCCCATAGCTCTGCTTTAACTGCCACTTTTATCTCCCCCTTTCTCCTCTTTCTGTCCAAACCTCTTCTCCACTTCGCTGCCGTCTTCCTCCATCTGCCCTTCACAATTCACCGTCTTCCTCTTTCATCTCCACTCTAACCCTCAACCCATCTCTCTCGATTTATTCCATCTGCGCTGCCACCTCCTCCCTCCGCACTCTTTTTCCTGCACTTTATTTTGGCTGTTTTCTCACTTGGTTTGAAACTCGACCTTTAAACCTTTTTGTTTTCTTTGCACCTTCTTCTCCTCCTCTCTCTCCTGTTGTTCAGAACTCCTCTGGGTGATTGATGAGTTCGAGCCCACTGCATCATCCTTTTAGATTCACATATCGTTGACCTCTTTGTTTTCAAGTGGAAACTGGGTCATTGCAGCAGCATTAACAGACGCACTAATTAGAGAACAAAGTGTTCAAGAAGGAGAGAAAGAAAAAAAATGCAAAAGATTTTTTATATAACTGTCGTCATTTCATATCCAGGAATATGTGTACATCTATCTCCATCTTCCTAAAGAGGAGCGTTCGTCTTCATAAATGTTGACTGAAGTGTCCCAGATCGTCACATCGGTTTAAAGATTGACGATTTAAATCAAGCTTTTGCAGATTTTAGTTTTTGTGCGGCAGCTTGTCTTAGGTCTTAGTGTTGGGAACACTGGTTTTATCTCAGCACTAGTTGTGCTAAATTCACCTTTACCTCAACTGTTCATCAAAAACACTTCTGCGAACAACGTTTTAAGTTGCTGCGTCACAAAGTTGATGCATTCAGCTTCTAAGTAGCTTCCTGGTGTCATCCCCAGATGAACTCCATCTTTAATTCAGCAAGGTCGGCTTTCCGTGGAACGAACACGACTGCAGCGTTCAGATGCATCTGGGAAAACGGGGTCTCCAGAACATTTACATAAAGGCAGTAATTACACTGTCTATTATTTTCAGTTTGTAAAATACCAAGGCAACATTAGGTGTCGAGGTCTTTCACTGTTTCACTTTAATATTGTTGCTTTCTTTCAACGAAATGCAGCGTTATTTGCCCCTAAACTGACGGCTTGTGTCTCTTCTACCCTGAACCTCCTTTAAAGGCTTCAGATTTCACCCTCTGCTGTGGAGGGAAAGTCTGACAGCAACAGCCCTTTACTTGTGGAGTCGGTGACATCACCTGGCATGACCTCCATTATCTTTTCCAACACGTAAAAACTAAATCTCCTTAAACAACATCTGTATTTAACAGAGGGTTAAACGTGATGACACGTGTGACACTTTCTTCTTCCTTGATGTTTGATGTTTACCAGAATAATTCTGCGCAGCGTTCATACCCTTCCCTTTGGCGTCAGTTATTCAGGGAAGCTTGTTGTTGTGACTGAAGGTGTGAAATTCGCTGTCAAAGTACGAGCGACAAGTGTCTGAGCAGAGCTGTCAGACTGACGCAGATCTGCCAACCTGCACCATCAACACCCCAAAAAAGGTGGGAGCGAATACTGTTATTGAGCAACACGACAAAACTGCATGTGACAACAGGAATATGCTCGTATAGTAATGAGTTTATACGTTTATACACTCTCAACAAAACAAGATATGAGACGTACATAACTCCACGATGGGTTAATTTGAATGTAAAATGTTGTTGGTTAATTTAAACACTTGGATTCAAGGTGAATATTATAAAAACGTTGGATTCAAAGACAGAAAGAGGGTAGATACAGCTGTATTCAGCGTGACATGGTACAGTGGGATGTTTAAATGGCAAATGACAGTTTAATTAGAAACATGCACTTTTGCATGTTTATCTACAATACTGGTGGTTTAGTTTATTTAATAGGAACGATGCAATTTGACTTAGTTCCAATACAAAGCATGACGTGTTGCACAGACAGTTTAAAGCTATTGCTAATTTTCAGCTGCTGTCCCTTGTTGGGATTTTACATGTTCATTACACTGTTCAGCGATCGCAATGATTAACGCAAATTAAACCAAACGCTGTGAGTTCTGCCACATGAAAGACTCACATTCACCAACAAACATCACTGTTAAACACAGTGTCAAGCAATTCCCAGATGTTCTGCACCAAAGCAGAGTGAAATTGTTCTGTAGCGCTGCAACACGGGAAGAACCACAGGTGTCGAGCTGCTGGAACGACGCTCCGCTGCTTTTATTCCCCACATGAACCTAAATTACTACAGTCCCATCATAGATCGATATTTATCTACATTTATTATTGTTTTTAATGAAGATTTTTCTCCCGCAGTTTCATTGCAAAAATACCATCTAAGATCAAATAAGAAAAGGCAACTTTGATCACAATTTTTAGGAAAAGCTGCCGTGAAATCCAACAGGCCAAAACAAAACTGTTCTGCACATTGCAGCGTTTATCAAGTCGCAAACCGTGACTTTCATATCAAGCAAGTCACCGTCCTTCTGATGTTATCGTTACATCATCAGTTCGTTATTATGACACGCCGTGCACGAAATCGCCTACTTCCCTCTTATCAGCTGTGAACTTAAAACACTGAGCACGGGGAAGTGGGAATTACTGGCATAAGGTGTTTTTATGCCTCAGCACTCAGAGGACATCACTTGGGATTATGTGGAAACAAGGGAGATTCAGTGTTTACAAGGCGAAGCAACAAGACGCCAAAACTGTCATTACAATAATGACGACGTGACTGTGTCAGCGAGAATGCTTTATAAATATATTTAGATATTTGGAGATGGAAACTTCACCGATTATTTACAATATAAAGAATATAAAGAACAAAATGAAAGTTCTTTATCTGCCTCACCTGCTGCTTGATTCGTTGTTTTTCATATTTGAGAATTTAAAGTGTAAAATGATTGTTGCTTGTACTTTACATCTGTCAGCACAAATTAGTTTTATTTTTGGCATCTGTTCAAACCGTAGAACGTGACGTGTTTTCAAGCTGTTTGCCAGAGAGGGAGAAAGAGAAGCTGTAACCGCTGTTAACCTTTGCAGCAGTGCAGTGATGTGACAGTTGCACTGAACCCGACCTTGTGTTTCTCTGAGCGGGGGCTCTGTTGAATGTGCTCTCTGGTGTGTGTGTGTGTGTGTGTCATTAATAAAGTGGGAGTGTGTGTGTTTCTCCTTGTAAAGGGTTTTTATGATTAATGAGATTGTCTTCTCTCGCCCATATGTGCTGGGGACATGCATGGGGATGTTGTTATGGTGTTTACACAAGGTTGAACAACAAAAGCTTGAAGCTATACAGTCAAAATCTAAATTAAGGACGTGCTGTTTATGCACATTAAACACAAATGCTGCCTTGAATTCATCTTACATCTTGTTTATTATTGTTTCTTCCTCTACCTGTTGAGGTTGGTAAATATTCAGGAGTGAAAATAGATCACGTAAGGTTTGTGATTTGATGGAGATCACATATAATATTCTATTTATGGTAATTTAATGAATTAATCATTAATCTTTTTATGAAATGATTTAACAAAACCCTGAAATGTTCTTGTCCCTTAAAAAGGGTCTGTTTCCATGGAGATTGATTTGTTGATTTGCTGCCATTAGCACGTGTGAGGAATCATGAAGCTGCGGAGAGTAGGTAGGTTTAAACCGTTGGTTTAATGAGATGAATTCAAAGAGATGTAAAATCAATTCCTCGTCGTTGAAGGTGTCTCTAGTGTCTCTAAGGTCTTTGAACAATCTTTTTAGGATGAGTTTGTTTTCTTCATTGATCACCATGAACTCAGTCGTGTTGCGGTTGAGACAGAGTCAGAGGTTCCTCTAGTTTTTCTCCCTTACTTTGGTGGTTAAGGTCTCAGGTGATTCGTTAAGTTTACGACTGAAGTACTAACCACAGGGAGAAGACTAATCTTAAGTTAAGGTGTTTTGTCAATGACTGCTTCATTTTGTTGAATCTAATAATCAGCTGACTTCGACAAGATGAACGACTCCAATAGTCTTTATGTTAATTTTTCTTCTCCCAGTTTTAATTGCGCTGTATATTTTTACCAATAATTAACAGATCTTGTTGCAGACATGAAGGCGTGAAGATTAGATTATGGGAATGACGTGCATTGTTTTTATCTTTATATTTGATGAGTGTTTTTACCTCTGCAGGCCGGGCAGATACGCATGAAACAATAATTAATGTATGCAGTATAATTAAGTTACAACTGCATTGGTCTTTAAGTGCTAATTAACCGGAGTGTGTGTTCCACAATAACGCACGTGTGTTCCTTCTTTCCATTCACCGTGTGTATGTGAACATGCTTGTTAATGTAAATACATGAGCTGGAATCAGCATTCACACGTGTCGCACCTTCAAGAGCCAAATGTAACAGAGGCATCAGCCCACTTCTTCTTCTTCTCTTGCATTAGTCCAAACAAACAAACCAACAGAAGTGCAGCTCCGAATTCCGGAGAGACCTTTGACCTTTTCACCCTCCAGCGCAGCTTCACTTTTCTACTCGAGTCTCTGAGTCTGGTGTCGACTCCGTGGAGCCTCGTCGTTCTGGGATTCGTTTTCAGGACAATGTGACGAGACTTTGGTTTCAGAGCACGTCGGACGTATGAACGAGCTCACGGGCGGAAACTCTGTGATCCGTTTCTAAGAGGCGCAGATGGGACCGGCTTGTTGACCCGGCTTGTTGACCCTGTTACTTATAATAATCACACACAGCCTTTGTTTATCTTCTGGCTCTTACACCGGAGGTCGTTGAGATTCGTGACAAATTAAAAGATAAATCCTGAAATGTTTCTCTGCTGTTTAACGAGGAAAAACTGACCAGAAACACAAATGGGTTTTTTTTCAGTTCGGTTCTATGTGATGACATGACAGACAACAGTTCTGCCATGTTTGTTTCAGTGAGGAGATCCACTGCATCAAAACTCAAGCTGCATCAACTAATGACACCCGACAACTTATCGACCCGGTACTTTAACGGTTCTCTCACCGGTGATTTTTGTCATTTAGTAAGAAGAAAAACATTGTTCATTTTCTCACAACATGACGCCGGAGCTTATGGAAACGTATCTCGGGGCCCGTTTGATGCCGGGTTTCTGTATCTGTCCCTAATCTCCTGGAACCCAGAGACGGTGAAGAGCAGAGATCGACAAAAACACCTGCACCACGAAAAACACAGTCGACAGTCTGAGACCAGAGGCGAACACGACGATGATCATGTGACGGTCAAAAAGCTCCTTCGTTACTTTGCAAGAAAAACCTAAGGCGGGGATTACAACAACAAGGCCAGGAAACTGTCTGCGAAAACAAAACCAGTGCGTCCTTCTGTTAGAAACAAACGTGCCCCTAAGTATCATGGGAGAAAATCGTGACCTCAATTCTGAACCCAACCACTGAATATGAAAACAAACGTACATGACACGAGTCTCCTACGGTGTGTGACAATCCCACTGCACTACCTGCCCTTCATACTGATGTACGAGTGAGACGCCATAACAACAACCCTGCTCCAGCAGTGTTGCCCCGATGTCTGAGCTCTTCTTTAGAAAAGCTAGAGGCGAACATGTTGCACACAGGAAGTTTTCACATGCAGCTTTCTTTGGACACACACACACACACACACACACACACATATATATATATATATGTGTGTGTGTGTGTGTGTGTGTGTGTGTGTGTGTGTGTGTGTACAACAAAAGTCCACTAAAAGAAAAGACAGGATCGAATCAAAACTGATGAATTTGCTAATTAATTATTTTCAGTGAAATCTGTTTCAACACCTGGTGAGTGTGTGGACAAGCTGCCTTTGTCTGATTGGTTCTTACCTTCTCCATCTCTCCGCTCTTCCTCTTGCGCGCCGAGCGGGTGATTTTGACGGTGACGGCGCTCTCCTCTCCCTGCCGCCGCAGCGCCATGCGGTTGGGCTGCAGAGGGCTGAAGGAGATCTCCAGCTCCGGCCGGGGGAAGCGGCTCGTCCTCCCGTTTTCCGTGGAGATCTCAGAGGAGTCGAGGACTGACGGACAGCCAGCTGAGCCCTGCCGCGACCAGACGGGAGTTTGAGGTTAAGGGTCACTTCCTGGTCACTCGGGTCAGAATTCTGTCTAGGTGTGATGATACCGACCGGTCTGTCTGTTTGCTACAAGGTCAGGAGGTCAGTCGCCACGACAACAAAAGTATCCACACCTGTGTAACTGTTGCTGAGCAAGATGGCAACTGCGACTGCGCCTCCTACAGGCCGATTGCGCTCTTAAATACAGACTGCAAATTGCTGACGTCTATACTGGCTAAGCGAGTCGAATCGGTCATCACCACTGTAATACACCCGGACCAGACGGGCTTTATAGCCGGCCGGTACTTGCCAGATAACGTTCGCCGACTACTTAATGTTATGGAGCATAGTAATAACTATCCATTCCCCTGCATGGCATTGGCGGTCGACGCTGAAAAGGCATTTGACCGCGTATCCTGGCCGTTTTTGCTTAAAACCTTGGACAGATTCGGATTTGGCCCAAACTTTAATAGATGGATCCAGCTGTTATATGCTGCCCCCCGGAGTATGGTCAGAGTCAATGGACATATATCCCAATCTTTTGATTTAGGTAGAGGGACACGCCAGGGGTGTCCGCTATCGCCACTCCTTTTTGCGTTAAGCATTGAACCACTGGCACAGATGATACGAGAGGACGTAAATATTAATGGAATAGAAATTGGAGACAAAATTCACAAGATCTCGCTATATGCGGATGACATTTTAGTTTATTTATCAGAGCCCCTAAATTCAGTTCCAAAGCTGATGGACTGCTTTGCCAAATTTGGAGCCCTCTCAGGATATAAAGTCAATGTTAATAAAACCGAAGCCTTGGCCCTGAACTCGCTTGTCACACACCAGATGAAAGCAGCATTTTCATTCAAATGGCCAAAGGATGGTATTTCCTATCTGGGAACCACTATAACACAAAACTTGGATAAGTTATATAGGGCAAACTACAATAAATTAATTGACAAGATATCCGTTGATCTTAACAGATGGGCTGTGCTGCCCCTCACTATCTCAGGCAGAATAGAGAGTATTAGGATGAATGTGCTTCCTAGGTTGTTGTTTCTTTTTCAGACGCTGCCCCTCGCACCACCAAAAAACATGTTCACAATTTTAGACCGCCTCATCTCCAGATTTATCTGGCAGGGAAGGCGCCCTCGGGTAAGATACAAAACTCTGCAGTTATCTAAACAACATGGAGGGTGGGGACTCCCTCACCTTAGACATTATTGGTTGGCCTGCCAGCTAAGGGCTTTGATAATTTGGATTTCAGATAAGACGGACACAAGGTGGTTGGAAATTGAGAAGTCACTCTGCACTCTAACACCTTTATCTAAGGTTCCATTCACTGAAAATAAATCCCTAGAAGAGACTCTGGGTAGATGGTCAAAAACTACTCTGGCAGCATGGAGAGAGGTGCAGAAGAATTTTGGCCTCCCTTGTGATATGTCAGTCTTGTCGGGTGTGGCTCATTTAAAGGGTTTTATACCTCTAAAATTAGATGCAGGATACAAAAGATGGGGACATCTAAACCTTAACTACATCCACCAACTCATTGAGGATCAGGAATTGAAGACATTTGAACAGTTGATGAATGAATTCGGCCTGCCAAGATCGGATTTCTATAGGTATCTTCAGATAAGAAGTTATTTGTTTAAGCACCCAGACTGGAACCGCATAAAAAAATCGGACTCACCTATTGAGCAATACCTGACAAAAATTCAAAATGGAAAGTACATAGGGAGACCAATATCTAATTTATACCGAATACTATCTGCCATGAAACAAGAAAACACCCTACACATCAAACAAAAATGGGAAGCAGAGCTCGAAACAGAAATAAGGGAGGAGGTTTGGGATAATATTGCATCAGAAATGCACAAAGTCACTAACGCAAACCTATGGAGAGAGTTCCAGTGGAAAATAGTCCATAGATTCTTCAGAAGCCCTCGAATCTTGGCCAAAATAGACCCCAATCGAACAAGTGAATGTTGGAGAGAGTGTGGGGAGGTGTCTGCAGACCACACACATATATTTTGGAAATGCCCCCTATTGGACAACTTTTGGTGTGAGATATTAGACCTATTGGACAAAGTATTTGTTTTTTCTCTACCCAGGGACCCACTACTGACCATCCTTGGGGTCATCCCTGAAGCAGGGTTGAGTAGGAAAAAGATATACCTGCTGCATATATTGTTTGCAGCAGCCAAGAAGGCAATAACCCTGAACTGGCTTAAAAAAGACCCTCCAACATTACTCACATTTCAGACAGTAGTTAAAAGAATTTTTATAATGGAAAAGATAACATATATGTTGAGATTACAAAATGCACAATTTACAGACCGATGGGCGCCTTGGTTGGAAGTGGTGGGGGACGATTGGTGATGAGCAAGTGTGGGGGAAAAAAAGAAAAGGAAAAACCTATATCTTATCAATTTGCATGTCAGGTGATTCGCTGGAGATTAGATGGGAATCCGCGGCTGCTGTTGTCCTATGTTAACTTTGGTGTGTATACTATCTTTTATAGCCCGTCGGGCTTGTTCACTTAATTGTGGTCTTTTTGTTTGTTTTTTGTTTGTCTTTTATTGGGTAACCAAACAGATTCTAAACACGAACTGGCTGTTTGTAGAAAAGAATGGCTTATTTTACATCTTGTTGTTTTTATTCACTACTGCTATTGTTTCCTTTTCTTTTTTAAAAGCAAAATATAAAAGGGAAAAAGAGATTGTGTAACATCTGAAATGTGTGATATGTATGAAAATGTTGCTCAATAAACATAAAGTTGAAAAAAAAAAGATGGCAACTGCACACTCATCTCTCACAACCTCTAACATGCTTCTGTACCTGTGCGTCTTGTTCAGGTGAGTGCAGGATGCTGCAGAATAAAAATCAAGACTTGCAGCCTTTATTGTTTAATTGAGTTTGTCTGCAGAAGAAGAAACTAAAGCAAACCAGGTGATTTACTTGTTACTAAGGACCACTTCACTTACGTCCAACTACATCTAAAAGGAATAATGTTCATACCTGTTGTGACTGACAAATAAAACGATGTGGAGAAACTCTTTGTCTGGACTCATGACGTGTCCTGCACACCTCTCTTCTCCGTATTTGTTAGATGTCATGAACTTACCTGGCTGCTGACCGACGCTCTGGTGTCCCTCCTTCCTCCAGACTTCCTGCTGAGGGTTTCACTCTGGGGTTTCTCTCCCGGTGTAGCAGGGCTCCGGTTGCTTCTCGTCTGTCGTAGGAAGTGATAGAAATAAATAATATAAATCATCTTCACGAGTAACTTTACCAACATGTTTTATGGATATTATTATGCATCATTTAAATGGTCTTTCATCCTGCATCAATCTGCCTGATGGAAGGATACGCTCTCTGTAGCAGCACAACGCTTCATTTATGGTCTGTTGAGACACATTTGATCTTTATCCAAGAATTGCAGCTCCTGTAATTTTGATATTGTGATTTCGATAAAATGTCGAGCCCTAATCTTATAAGTTTAAAAGTTAAAGCAAAAGAAGAGTCATCTTTGTTGTTGTTGAGATGTTCTCAAGTAAAAGAAAAGGATCAAAGTTCCCGCGGTCTGCTGTCTCTGTGTTTCTCACCTTGAAGATGCTGAACACCTGAGGAAATCTATGAATAAATAAAAGGGTGAAGCCCCGGCAGGGAAGGACATTTACCGTATCACTGATGTGCAATTCTGTGATTTGAGTCTAATCCATGATTTCCATTCCTCTACTATATTCACATTCTCACTTTGTGATTAAATAAACCTCAAAAATGATTTTAAAAAAGAAAGAAATGGAAACAGAGGATTGGAGGTAAAACCCTGAGCTAACAACCAAAAACAAACAGCTCCCTCCCCGTGCTCTTATCTCCACCCTGTGCGCTCTGACCCGTCACTCCTGACCTGAACACACATGAAAAACAAACACCAGTAATAAAACATTTAAATATAAAAAGGAGAGAAAAACGCTGCAGGGACAAAACAGTGACCACAAAGTTGCGTATTCTTAGACTTAGAGCTGAAGTATGAAACTTCAAATAAAACTAAAAATACCGTTTTGACAGCGTTTGGAACATGTGACCGTTTCGATGGACGACACAGAAAGTCATTATGATGCAGAGGAGATTTGAGAAGCTCACTCAGTTTTCATAAAGACGCAGGAATTTAAGCTGAAGTCTTAAAATAGAAAAGAAATTAGAAGAATTCTGATTTATTTAAACCTGCAGGTTTGATCCTCGATGAAAACATCAGTAATGGAATCTATTCTTAGAGACAGGAATCCAAGACGACCGCTGCTGCTGTTAAAAACCAAAAACCTTTAAACATCCACCTTTCAATCAATCAATCAATCAATCAATCAGAGGAGGTCATTTGACACTACAAAGATCTTATCTGTGGAGTTTCCCTCTAACACCGACCTGAGCGACTGAGTCCACCTGTCTGGATGTGGAGGCCTTCAGCGCTTCCTTCAGTCTCTGGATGTCGGCCTCTCTCTCACGCAGAGCAGCCTGCAGCTCCGCCACGCCATCACCGCCATCACCGCCATCAGCACACTGTAACAGGAAGTTCATGGACACTTTTTCACATTTTCTCCAC
This sequence comes from Seriola aureovittata, assembly GCF_021018895.1. Lineage (NCBI taxonomy): Eukaryota > Metazoa > Chordata > Actinopteri > Carangiformes > Carangidae > Seriola > Seriola aureovittata. The sequence goes on along the minus strand of NC_079377.1, from coordinate 25,694,326 downwards.
ACCCATCTATTGCTTCAAACCATCAATGCAAAATAAAATGAGACTAAAACACGTGTAATTGAAGGTTTACAGGAAACCGAGAGTGATGAAAAACAAATGGCTTCAAACATCGATTGTGATTTGCATCTTTTCTGTGAATATCACAGAACTAAACACAAAGCACCAGTTATTCCGTAAAACCTGCTAATGCATAATGAAAAAACAAACACAGGGAAATAAATCAAATCTCCGGCTCAAAGAAAGAAAGAAAGAAAACATTTCGAACGAGCGTCGACACAAACAAAATCTCCAGGCAAGTAAACGACTACGAGACAAAACAATCAGTGGAAACCTGTGGGAAGATTAAACTGTGTGTGCAACACGATTGAATTTTTTCCAGTGCACCACGACCGTGGTCCTTCCCCCTCATCTCTGTCTGTAAACATGAAATGCATTAGATTCGACACCAGCATCGTCCTGGAGCCACATGTGGCGTTGGCAGGGAGTGATGCATGTTTAACTGACTGGACAGGAACGTATGAACAAAACAACAGATCCACTGCAGTTACCGTCAGACTATGAAGGGTTTCCCATCTTCATCTGAGGAGGGGTGATGAATGTTTGCACCTGCCTGAGATGCTGCGATGATGCAATTGTCTTGTTATATCTCATGCAGCTGATAAAACAGTCCTGCACACTTCTTTTGGTTTTCATAACAAATTTGCCTCAAAGAACAAAACTGACAAACAATTCATTAAATCTGCACAAAGACGACTGAGAATCTCACAGTGTATTCAGCACCAACTTTGATCTTTGATAGTTTATCAATACCTGTTGCTATTGACAAAATACTAATTGTTACTTAAGAAGTAGATTATATTAAAGCTCCTCCAGTGTAAAGGTGTGTGTCCATGTGTAGTGTGATTATAGATCAGCTCTAGCTTCTATATTAATACTGTGAAAGTATCAAAGCCTCAGTCCACAGAGAAATGCACACAGCCTGTATTCAGAAACTGAGCCTTAAAACCAGCCGTCAGGACTTCTGGAACTTTGTGATGTCACAACAAAGCAGTCACCAAGCCCCGCCCACCTGGACCCACCATCCAAACCTTGCAGGATTTGGTTTCTCTGAGTGTTTTTACCTGAAATCTGCTATATTTTTATTGGATCACTCAGAAAACAGTGAGCCAATCAGAAGAGAGGCTCAGAGCCTCCTCTCTTCTGATTGGCTCACCGACCTGTTGTTACTAGAGCTGCAGAGAGAAGCCTGAGAGAGGAGATGTGAAACTACACTGAGATGGTTTTTATATCTTCTGATGGATCAACACTTCAAATAAAACACAGAAGAAGAAAACGTGTTTCTAACATCCTGCTCTCCCACAGAAAGAATAAAAGAAACAACTCTCTACATAATGTAATCCAACACATACTGTATATGTCGACACAGTTTAACTCAGCTGTCTAAAATATCCTTCGTATTTAGGTTGAATTTTAAAAACCATGACAACCACCTCATTTAAATTTTATTTGTTGATAATAATAAAAGAATCAATGATTTAAAACAATGAATCTAGTAATCCTTGTATGATTAGTCTGCAGTTTGGATGTCGCCCTGCTGTGGCTTTTCAGATACACAAAATTATCTGCAATTCTCTCCAAAATGTTGTCCCTGATACGAGTTTGTAAATCAATAAAGCCGTATCAGACGCCGAGCCCGGCATCAGTTTGGTTTGGTGAGTCGCTGCAGCTCTGCCCTTCACACTGTCTGTTCTGTAGTTATCTGACGACGCCGTCTGCTCACAATGACAGGAATGATGTCATTTTAAAAACCACACAAACGCTCAGTGAGGATGACATGTGAGAGACCAAAGTGTAAAAATACTGATACGTGACATAATGTGGAGCAGAGACGTGGCTCCACGTTAATGATGGTGATTCACCTACGAATCCTCCTGCAATGTACCAGAGAAGGAAAGACTCGGTCTGAAGCCAGGAGCTCTCCTCTGCTCTGTCACATTACAGAAACCATGAAGAAATTCTTATTGATCTTTGTCTGTTTCCCTGGGTTCTGCTCTCCCAGTAAATCCCATCTAACCGGTGACTCAGCCCTGAAGGAAATGGAGCAGAAAACCGTTGACACGTCGCTCTCTGCAGGTTCAAACTTTCAGTGGAGTCTCACCTCCCTCTAAACCTCAGATCAATAATGTCACAGCAGGTGTTTCGCCTCGACAAATGACAGGAAGCGACTGCTCTGACATCAATAGCTGGAGTGTGCAGAGAGGTGAAACACACCCGGATGTTTCATAATGAAGAGCATCTACTCGAATAATCCATTAAAAGCCTGAGGACTTGACAAAGAACTGACTATCTGAGACACTAATACTGCAAAGAACATATATTCCTGTGCATTGATTTTCTGAATCAGTCACTTGTGTCTTAAACTCCCTTCTCTTACCGTCTTCTTCCACCTCGCCGCCTGTATCTTCTTTGTGACACTGACCTCTTGTGGCGGCTTCGTGTTGTTCTGCCGAAGCTCCTGGATGAGTTTGTCTTTCTCCGCTTGGCTGGAGAGAAGTTTCTGGAGCTGGACCTCCAACGCTGCGACCAGGGTGTCTCTCTCCTTCCTCCACTTCTCCATGGTCTCGTCCTTCACGGACAGCTGGGACGACAGGGACTCCTGACAAAGAGGGAGATGCAGGTGAAACATGTCTGCGGGGGGGAGATACTAGTTTGGTACAGTGTGTATGTGTCAGTGAGAGAAAGATGCAGTAAAAGTAACTGAAAAACAAGAACATCCTCTATAGGAGACCAGTGAGGCTGCACTCATCATCAAAACATAAAAATAAATATGTTGGATATTCCTCCGCCACTCACACTAGTTCCAGGTTATGTCCCTGTTTATCCAGAGGCAGAGAAAATATTAACTGCTGTGTGAATATCATAGTCTCGAGTAATGGAAAAAAGGTGACTTCTGAGGTCACCGTGACCTTGACCTTTGACCTTTAGCCACAAAAATCTAATCAGTTCATCCTTGAGTCCCAGTGAATGTTTGTGCCAAATTTGAAGAAGTTCGATCAAGGCGTTACTGAGATATCGCGTCCATGAGAATGAGACGGACGGACGAGCTAAAAACAAAATGTCCGCCTCCAACTGTCGCCGGGCGGAGGAATAAAAACTTTCATTGGTCTAATCTGAACTTTTTATTTTAGCTGCAGGTGCTTTGAGACGGACGCTAACAGGCTCCAGCTAACGTTCAGCGTCTCATGGTCCTCGTCTTACCAGCTGGCTCTGCTGCCGGTTGTAGCGTTCTCTGTCGTCTGCAAACTTCCTCATGTCCTGGTTCCTCTTGTCCTCGGCCTCTTTAGCCTGACCAATCAGGGACAGCTTCTCCTCCAGCCACTTTTTGCGTTCGGCCTGGTGTTTGTCTGTACACAGCTGTACACAATACAATACACACTAATTATCTATTCATCGTCAATAATTCTGTCGGAGTGAAACCAGACCTGGAAACAGTCCCTGTCGTTACCTTCAAGCTTTCCTGGGCTCGGGCGGCTTCCTGTCTGGCCAGCTTGAGGTCGTCTGATTGGCTGTCGAGTGGACGGTGCGTGTTGTTTCCACGGTCCTGCTGTAACAACATCCCCTTCAATTTCTCCACTTCTGAAATGTTCACACGGGAGAACAGACACTGAAAACTGTATTCACACGGTAAATGTTGTTGTTTACAGATGAACCTTGTGTTTGGGAAAGAAACTGGTGTCGTCAGTGCTGTGAGCCTGAGTTTCTTCATCCTCTCAGTGTTTTTCTGCTTTTGTTATCAGTGAAATAAAGGTCTGCTTAAGTTAAGTTATCTTGAGGTGTCTTATTGTCTCCTGTCATCATTTCACACCAAGTGTTTCTGGATAACAACAGGTCGACTGAATGACCCGACTCTGACATCCAATTAAAATGTTTTGTTGCCTCTCGTGAACACGGTTGTTTCTCTGCAGTTCGCAGGGATAAGAGGATTAGACTAAGCTGCGCATGGACCGAACCCCAAAATCAAAAACAATTAAATCCACGTTCTTCCTCCGAGTTTTCAGATCTCACCACCGGAGAGTTCCTGCACGAGGTCGAGTTTCTCCTCCAGGACATTCTCCATCTCCTCCTGCGTCTCCTCCTGCTCCGTCAGAGCCAAGCGCATGTCCTCGATCACACGCTCCTTGGCCTCCAGGTCTACACACACACACGCACACGCACACACACACACACACACACACACGCACACACACACACACACACGCACACACACACACACACACACACACACACACACACAGCAGGTGGAGGTTTACATGCAGAACGCCACCCCTGCCCCCACACAGATATAAATTTACTGTAACATGTTGATCCCAGAGGGAAGTTTTCTCCTTTCCATAAACAGGTCAGAGGTCAGCTGCCGAGCACGTTCATTGTTTTACTCCAGGACTTTTCAGCTGAAAGACTCTCAGGATTTTCAGTTTTTATTTTCAACCCTGGAAAATATTATTTTTTCCCTTAAAGTATTTAAACCGAATAATTAATGAGAGAAACACAACACATCGAGAGATCATGACACAAATTAGCTGCATAAAACACCTGATTTGGCAGCAACTTGTAGCAGTGACAATGAATCCAGGTCGGTGCAGGTGGTGACCCAGTCTTCACAGCTCCGTGTTAATCACAGGTAGAGCTGATCTTTATAATCACCTCATCAATTTATCCATGTATAAAGGTGAAACTATCAAACCCTGCTTTCGTTTGAAACATCGAGGAACTAGCGTCACACGTCTTTCACAGTGTGTGTTGGTGAGTGTGAGACGTTCATGTCACACGTCTGCAGCTTCACAACGTGCTTCAACGCCAGAAACCAGGAAGTGAGTTTGGTGACATCATCATGGTTTTGACCAGGGACTGGTGTGATTGGTTCAACTAGCGGGAAACTTTGATGATTGGTCACAGTTGCGTAAAAGTTGCGGTGATTGGACAAAAACGCAAAGTTGCATAGAATTGACGGGGATTGGTTGAATTTCCGTTAATCATTGCGATCGAGACATCGCGGCTTTCTGGAGGGACTGAAAGTCACACGTGTTTTACCTTTACAGGACTTCTGGTAGAGCTGCAGCGTCTGGTCGGACTTGGCCTCGGATGATTGTTCCTAAAGAGCGGGAAAGAGGAGGAGAGTAAAACATCGTGCAGAGCACCAGCACGAAGGCAGCCGGCGGGAAATCAATCACACAACAAGAAGATGCAAAAGACGGATGACGTCACCAGTTTGAGCTGCTGGATGGTTCTGTCTCTGCCGGCGACCTCAGACTGAAGCTGCTTCTTGCTTTTCTCCACGTCAGACAGTTTCTGCCTCAAAAGCTTCTCCTCTTCTCTCATGGCCGAAATCTTCAGGGAAAAAACAGCAACACAGTCGTTCAGTCACCACAACTACAGACAAGCAGACACATGACAGTCCGTATAAACGAATAAAAACTAACAATAAATAGTATAAAAACAGGTATAAAAGTAGAATAGGTGCATGTACTATTTCTCTAATGGCACTCGGATAAAAACTTGTCAGGAAGTACAAGTGTTTTAGTATCCGGTGATGTGGCATTTCAAGCTAAATAAATAAATAAATAAATAGAGCGAGCTTTAAAAAGAGTAAAGGACTGCAACAGTTTGAATCACTGAATCATTTCAGGCTGCAGGTAAATGGAGTGTGTACCTCCTTCTGGACCTGCTGGATCTGCTTCTTGTAGTCGGCCAGTTTCTCTCGGAGGTCTGAGGTGTCGTCCTCTTTCCTCTGGAGGTCGACGCCGAGGCTCTTGACTTTCTCTGAGTCCCGTTTGGCGCTTTCTTTTAGTCTGGAGGAATGAGACGAGATAACAATGAGAGGCTGAGACAGGGAGGTGCATTGTGGTGCGGAGCAACATCGAGGCTCCTGAGACTTTGAATTAAAACAACTCTCCCTGGACCCTGAGCTACCTGTGGAGGGAGGACAGGTGAGATAATGGAGGGAAAAATCTATTTCACAATGACAAACTAATATAGTTTAGTGGAGAAAAGATGAGTGGAGGTAATACAGAGAGATAATTACCAACAGAACAATATATACTGTAATCTGGAGACGCTGTTTCCTGACAGTTAAACTGATGGACTCCATTATAACAGCATTACACTTTAGATATTAAACATATTAGCATTAAACGCCAGCACTGAGACAAAACTTGCTAAATATTATATATAATTACCTCTTTCTTGAGTATTTCAGAAAACATTTCACGTCGTTTATCAAACTATTAAAATCTTAAGAAATAATGAAAACAGCAGCCTACCAGTGAAAAGAATATAGTTTGGGTGAAGAAGAACAGACAAAGTTGATCTTGTGTCACAGGAATTTAAAGCTTCTTTGTTTTTGCTTTTCTGTTGTTGTTGTTGTTGTTGTTGTTTTTCTTACTATTTAAAACTAATATATTGACTCTGAAATAAACAGCCTCTGCCACAAACAGAACAGCCCAGAATTATTTATGACTTCAACCTCTGGTTTACAGGTGAGGACTTTAATTTCTTTAGTTTAAACCACATCAGCTTTAGCATCAGTAACATTATCAGCTGACCTTAACTGCTTAGCCTTTTTATTGTTTTGTGATCAAATCTTTATTATTATGTTTCCTCATAACTTAAAAACATGTCGCTGCCTGAAAGAGGGTTTTTATTTACCCCTTAATACTAGAGTCTCCACCCACTTCACCTGGACGGCACCTGGGTGAAACAATCCCAAAATAACTCAGTAAATACACAGATAAGATAATAGATAGTAAATAGATGAATAAGAGAAAAATAGATGTCAGTAAGTAAACAAATAAATAACTATAGAAACTAAAGAAATTAAAAAATAAAATTAATAAATAAAATAAATAAAAATGAAAAAAAAAAAATAATAATAATATAATAAAATAAACTAAAAATAAAAGATATATAAAGAGACGTCGGTTACCTGCTGATCTCCTCGGCTCTCTTCTCCAGCTCCTCGTCCTTCTGAGCGATGGCCTCATGTGCGACGGCCAGCAGCTCCCGGCGCCGCTCCGCCTCCCTGCGCCGGGCCTCCTGGACCGCCTGGCTCTCCTCCTCCTCCCGCCGCTCCTGCGCCTCCTTCAGGCTCTTCTGCAGGGTTCTTACCTGCGCTCCTGCCTCCAGCAGCTTTTTCTGCAGCTCTGCCTCTCTCTCTGCGGACGCTTTCTCCGCCTCTGCTAGCTTCTCCTCCATCTGTCCGTCCTTTTCCTTTAGCGTTCTCTCCGTCTCTGAAGAGGCTCGCTGAGCTTCGGGTTTGCACGGAGACTCCTTTGTTTCCTCCATGTTGGAGAGCTTTGCCCTCAGGGACGCCACCTCTGCCTGGAGATCAGAGTTCAAACTCTTGAGCTCTTCTTCAGCAGCAGCGCTGCAGGAACTGCTCGAACCTTTAGCCTCTCCTCGCTCGGCCTTGAGCTGCTCTGCAGTTTGCTCCTGTTCACTAATCCTCCGCTTCAGATCGTCTAAGAGTTTGTCGGAGGTTTCTTTCTGTTCGCTCAGTTTGTGTTCAAGCTCCTCCAGCAGCTGTTGTGACTCCGCTTTCTGCTCTCGCAGCTTCTCGTTGAGATCCTCCACCTGCTTTTCTGAGGCCTGCGTTTGTTCCTCCAGTTTTGCTCTCAGCTGTTCGACTTCTTCTCTGGAAGCGAGCTCTTGACATTCAAGCTTGGAGCGGAGCTCCTCTTGCTCCTCAAGCTTCTTTCTCAGCTCTTCAATTTGCTGTTTTGAAGCTTCGTTCTGTTGACTGAGCTTCTCATTAAACTCTTCCAGCTGTTGCTTGTGCGCCAGCTGTTCCTTTGCCTGTGCGAGCTCACGCTCCAGCTCCGGCATTCGTCTGCGACTTCTCTCGCTTTTCTCCTTTTCGTCAGCCAGATTCTTCCTGAGCTCCGACACTTCGTCTCTCAGCCGAGCGCTGACGCCGTCAGACGACGCTGCGGTGGTCTGCAGTTCCTGCGTCAGGCCTTCAGCTTCCTGCGTCAGGGTGTGGATCTGGGACGTCTTCTCCTGGATCTGCTTGGAGTGGTCATCCAGATGTTTCCGAGCAGACTGCAGCTGGACCAGCGCTCGTTCGGCTCTCTCCGTCTCGCTCGTCACCTGCAGTCATTTCCACAAACATCACTTTCTTTTATTCGTGTAAGGAAGAACTCAAACGTCAGACCTCTCTACACATTCAGCACTAACGGTATATTTACATGAGGATCATTTCCAGCTCCATCCCCAAAACTACAAACCCTGGTTTTCAAGGAGGTTAACTTCTTCTGTTTGGTGGAGGATTTAGTTTCATTTTAGCATATGGTTAAAAAACTACACCATGACCCACCTGGCGTTCTGCAGCTTCCAGTTTGTCAGTCAGCTCTCTGACTTCCTGCTGAAGCGCTTCGCCCTCCTGCTGCTTCTTTCCTCTCTCCTTCCTCTCCGTCTCCAGAGCCGACCGAGCCTCCTCCAGAGCAGCAAGCGCCTCCTCTCTGCGCCGCCTCTCTTCTGCGAGGCCTGCCACGGCTTTCTCTTTGTCTCTCCTCTCTTCATCGAGCGAGGCTTCGACCTCCCCTCTGCCTCGCCTCACCTCCCCGAGTGTGGCGAGGGTCTCCTCCCTCGCTTTCCTCTCCTCCTCTAAGGAAGCCAGTGCCTCCTCTTTGCCGACCGTCTGGTACTCCAGAGCGGTGAGGGCGTCTTCTCTGGCCTTCTGCTCCTCCTCGAGGGAGGTCAACGCCTCCTGGGTGTGAGGACACACTGATTAATTACTATTTTAGTGTTTAAACAGATGACACAGGTAAACATAGATGAAACATTAGTGTCAGAGTTTATTAAAGTTTATTTCCTTTATTTCAAAAGGGACAAAACAAACACAAAGACTCGAACTTCCCAGATCAGAGAAGCAGCTGCCAAAACACAACTGACTGATTGATTCCTTTGCACCAGGAATCAATAAAAGAAAAGAAGAGAGAATCTGGTATATTTTAAATTCATATATTTAATAATTAATAATTACTTGAAACATTGATGATTTAAAGGGCAGGTTTTGGATTTGTTGGGCTGATATTGTAAACAGCTGATTGCACCTTGTTTCCTGTGGCTGCAGGTAGAACCTCAACTGGTTCTGAATATAATTAAAACACAGTGCATCACCTGCTAAACCCACATTATTCATCTTCTGCATGCACATGGAGTAGACATGATGTCATCATGTTATATTCTCTCTCTCAGTAAATACAGTCACATATTTTCGATGCTCACCCAGCTGACCTAGATGAGTAAGCCCGTCACCCGGTTACAAACATCGGGCTAATAGTGTGTAAGCCAGAGGACAGACTCGGGGTCGGAAAGTCACGCTAACCTGCAGCCGGTCTCTCAGGGGGCGGCGGCCCTGCGAGCTCGGCTCCGCCTCCCTCTGCAGGTCCTCCACTCGTTTCTCCAGCAGGACAATCTGTGACGACTTCTCCTGGAGCTGGAAGAGGAGCCTCCTTTTCTCCTCATCCTCCTCTCCGCTGGTTTCTCCTTCACCAACACAGGAAACACACACTGGTATTCAAGAGAGTCTCTATCACTTTAAAAACACGTTACAGGGTCAAAGCGAGTTTATGATGCTAATGTGTAGGTCGTCTAATTATTAACATTTCTATATTCAATGTGCTGTTACAGTCAGTCAGAGACAAACACACTCAAAGTCTCACTGAAATATTTTGTACGACGACAACTTTTAGATGTCCATAACATGTCATCCATGAGTTTCCCCTAGGGGATCAATAAAGTATCTATCTATCTATCTATCTATCTATCTATCTATCTATCTATCTATCTATCTATCTATCTATCTTTCTTTCCATACAAATAGAGATTTTATCAAGTTGTGAATTTAATTTTTTTTGTGGTTCTCAAAAACACTGAAAATTTACATTTGAAAAAGATCAGCAGAGGATCAGCCCTGGTATCAACATCTGTCTCAGGTGATCCGATCACAAGTGGTCAGCACTAGGTTCAGGTGTGAACACACCCAAGATGCATCGAGGACTGACATGGGAAGAGGAACCTCACTCACTGGAGACGCATTTTAACTCCAGGTGTGAACTGACAAACTCAGAGCTGAACACTTGTTCACCTGAGACGCATGTTAATGTAGAGTTTCCTTCCAGTCTCTAATCCACAGAACACACGTAGAACTACTTTCCTATGAAGAAATATCCTCTGGACCCCACAACACGCTGATGGACTCTCATGTGCGTTTACCATTGTGTTTGTGAGCCATCTGCTGGTGCTTGGTCAGTTCCAACACCTTCCTCTCCAGTTCCTCCACGGCGTCGCTCCCGTCTCCACGACGCCCCGCTTGGCCCGAGTCCAGACACTTATGAGCAGCTTCAGCGGCCTCCTTTATACCCGCCAGGTCAGAGGAGAAGGAGTCCAGAGATTTGTCCTGCAGGAGGAAGTGAACATGAGAGAAATTAATCAGGGAGATTAGCGAGCACATTCCCACAATATAAGTGTTTGGGTTTGTGTTTGTGTGTGTGTGGAGAGAGAGAGGGAGAGTGACAGAGGGAGAGAGAGGGAGAGAGATGGAGAGGGAGAGACAGAGACAGAGGGAGAGAGAGACAGAGACAGAGAGAGGGAGAGAGCGAGACAGAGACAGAGGGAGAGAGAGATGGAGAGGGAGAGGGAGAGAGAGAGAGACAGAGACAGAGGGAGAGAGAGAGACAGAGGGAGAGAGCGAGACAGAGGGAGAGAGAGAGACAGAGGGAGAGAGAGAGAGAGGTTGTGTTACCATGACGTTTGCGTTGTGACCGGTTCCAGCTTTGGCCATTTTGTCAATAAGGTTCTTGAAGATCTCGAGCCTCCTCTCCGCTCGCTCCTCCAGGATTTCCCGCTCTCTCCCCAGACGGTCACTGAACAAAAACAAACAAACACACACACACACACACACACACACACACACACACACACACACACACACACACTTATATGACATTTGAAAAAGCAAGGCGTATCTTTAGGGTCAGCCCAATGACTCTGGAAAAGAAGTTTGTTAGGAGCTGGACCTGACGAGGAGTATGACGCAGATCACAGAAATGTAAAGCGAATATTTATTCTGATTTACGAGAAAATAATATCGATGAAGTGGAAAGATACAAAACCTCCAACCGTAACTCAGTGGGTTCAGAGCCTGAACGAACGGCTGCGAGTCTACAGGTGAAAACAGACGCTTTTACACAAAGGTGGACGACTGTTAAATAATATGTTGATGGAAAACTGTGTCGTTATAATGGACTGTCTCTGAAACTGTCGGTTATATTCCCTCCAAACACCTTCATGCTGTAAACGCCTCTGTGAGAAATGTGAGTCTCTCTATTTATTCATTCTAATTCTAATTACTTTTATTTATTTTTTAGGGTGTGAGTTCTTATGTCAGACAATGTATTGTTCTGTAAAGTATTAAATTAAAACATATGACTGATGCTTTTATTATGAAAATCTGCAAATCATGAACACACTAACAGGCCTGTAAAACTGGGAAAACTCTGGTAATCACATGAATGGGAGGCGGTGCAGTTACAGACCACAGGTGGACATGTGCATTATAAAACAAGAAGAAGAAGAAGAAGAAATGTCTCACCTGTAGTCGTTCTGCATCTCAGAGAAAAGCTCGGAGAACTCTCTGCTGATCTCCTCTCTCACTCGCGCCTCCAGGAGCAGACTCTCGGCCCGCTCCTTCTTCAGCTGCACCTGCAGCTGCTTCAACAGCGCCACCTGCCTCTGAGGAGCCGCACACACAACCACGTCCTGTTATTTCAGTAACACTGCTGAACACGGGCAACACACGGCCGTCATATGACGCGGCGCCAGTAGAAACATGAGAGAAAATCCAAACATGAAACCTCGTATCTACAATACTTTCTTTCCCACCTCCCGACCTCCTTCCTGTTCACAGTGTGGAGGCAGAATCATATAAAGCAGGGAACAGTGAAAAGTTTAGTAAAGACGGTTGGGCCTCTCCAGTACTCCTGAAACACAAGTCATTATCTTCTCTAAATGTTTTCTTGCCTCCCTGATGTTTCACTCTGTGCAGGAATCTAAAAATCTCTTCTCTCCTTTAATGATACGGTAAAACACGAGGAGACTGACCTGGTGCATCTTTTTACTCAGGAGAATTTTGTCTTCGTCTTCTTCATTGCCTGTCTGATCCACGGTTACTTCCATCAGGCTGTCTTCTTCCTCACACTCATCGCCCACATCCTCCTGGAGAACACGTTTTAATAACACCATGATTTCACTTGTTATGATTCAAGAGCTGTAAAAATAAAAAAGTAGTGAACGAGGACCCTCAACCCACCTGCACATCCTCCAGGCTGCTTTCCCAGCCATTCAAGGAGCTCCTCCTGCTGCTCCGGGCAGCCCTCTTCTCACCGCTGTTGGTGATGACGGATGCCTCGCTGGCAGATCTCTGGGGGATGATGGGAGGGGGCCGTGTGGACAGAACCACAACCTGGAAACAGAGTCGGGTTAGCTCCTGACTGATTGATTGAATGAACGCACGATAAAAAGAGAAAATAAAATACGCACCTTCTGCGCCACAGCAGAGAACTTGAGGACGTTGAGCGTCTCGTCGTACATGGAGGCGCACTGGTTGATGTTGACGATCATACAAGCTTTACCTCGACCACAGAAGAAGCCCTGCAGGTAGTGGGTCAGCTTGCTCTCCCTGAAGGGAACATGCAGAAGCAGCCTGACGGCGGGAGCAGACACACGGTTAGCTTCGATATATGTGGAGACGCTGCAGTCTTAAACTGATTTAAAGATGCATTCATTACAAAAATAATCCGACAGACGCATATGATCGTGAAGTTGTGACAGCAAAAGTGTTGGTGACTCCACAAACTCCTGAGAAAAATATTTCTGAAAAGTGGGTTTATCTTTTCCTTTGTTTTGTTTTTGGAGGTTAAAGAGAGACATAATAATCACACAGCAGTAGAAGCTGTAGGAGAAAAGAAAGTTGACGGGTCATGATCTCACTTGGCCTGCTGGTTGTGTCGCAGTGCGTTGATGCATTTTCCCAGGATGAGCAGCGAGGTGTTGATGTTTCCCGCTTCTTTCAGACGCTCGCCTTTATTCTGGGTCTTGGCGCAACGCTCGGAGCCGGCCAGGTCACACAGACACAACCTGACGACAAACACATTCATCCAGGTAAAGAAGACGACACCTTACACAAAAACAAAATCTTTACATTCACGTTCAACATTATTGAATGTTTACCAGACTTTATTGTGCAGCGCTGCCAGTTAAATCTGAAGTTTCACTCACTCACTGACTGTGTGAACCCTCGGAGTCCCGATGTCCTCGATCCTCAAAACACGGATGGAGAAAATACTGTGACTGCAGAGAGAGAATTAAAATGGTGTAATCAATCTTTTTAATGTGAGCTGTGTTTATTTCATTGTGACTACAACTATAGCTGAAAATAAGAAGTAGTGAGATAAACAGAACACACCAAAGGTTCCTAGTATCGTTGGTGATGTAGGAATAAATCATTTATATTATTATTATTATTAGATTTTTGCACTCGGTGCTGCTGCGTGTCGTGCTCACCTCCTGCTGGAGAGCTGGTTGAGTCGGGTGGAGGAGAAGCTCTGGTTCCTCTTGCCCAGCTTCATCACCTTGTAAGCCTCTTCTGCACTGTTCACCTGAACCCAACGCAGGTCTGAACACAGACACACCAACAGAACATTCACGTGAACTTTTGCTGTTTTGAAGTTGAAGAAGTTTCCCACCGTTAACGTGTGCGTTTGTCCCAGTGTTCAGTAACACGTTGGAGCGGTTGTAAGAAAACAGAGGTTTCATTTCAAACCTTTGACAAAAGCGTTGCCCTTGACGTCCTGCGACAGGCGCAGCACTGTCCTCCGCGGGGCCGCGCTGGGCGCCACCTCCAGGAGGTCGTGAATGTTCTCGTTGTAGATTTCACAGAAGGAAACCCAGACGGAGAACTTGGTGTTTGTTTCCACCTCCAGGCTGATTCTGTCCTCTGCTGCTACAGACGTCCCCAGGATGGAGGGAGCTGCAAAACATTAAAAATCCCTCATTATAGTGGATAAAATAACAGCAGTAGCTTCAGTGTTTCCTCTACATTCATTTAGCCACTGCTAAATCATAGCCGCCACGCCTTCAAATTTCTTTTTTTTTTTTATTGTTGCAAATGCACCACCGCCACATCACATTTATTTATTTTTTACTTTTTACATTTTCAACTGGTTAGAGTTGAAGTAACATTTATTTTTCACAAACCAAAGGTATTTATTTTTATTGACATTGGACCCCCCCCCCCCCCCCCCCCCGGAGAGTAAGCCCCCCCACTGCTGAAAAAAATCCTAGAGGAAACACTTAACTTTATACTTCACCTTTATACAGAATAAAACTATTTAAAACCACAGTGAAAACTACAAAAATCCAAACTGCCGAGGTTTTACATTTTGTAAATATAAACAGAATAATTAAACTTTATCAACAGTGCACAGCTGGTGTCGCTGCTGATTTACACCTGCAGTGCAAGAAACAGAGAAAAACCCACTAACTAATTAACAGATAAACAGATTAAAAGACAAATGTAAATCTTGCCTTCAAGGAGAGTCTTATTGGTCACGTTCAAAATGCTGGCGTTGCTCCTCTCACTCTGAAAGAGGAAACATGACAAGTTTATTTATATATGGCACATTTTAGAGCAGTGGAAATTATAAAACATATCAAACAAGACACAAAAACAAACACTTAGACAGACAGGTCTAAACAGGCAGACCGGACGGCCACGTTACCTCTTTCAACAGCTTGAAGAGGTTTCTCTTGAACAGCGCCTCCTCGGCCTGCTGCTCCCTGGTGAGACGCGTGAACTCTCGGCAGCGGTGAGGTTTGATGCTCATCCCAGGGAAAACCTGTTCATCGATGCTGCTGAAGATCACATCAAGAGACCTGGGCAGGATACCTGCATCAGCATCTGGACCTAAGGTGACGGGAGCAAATCGTTGGACTGTGTGGAAGTTTATGGCGTTTCTCTCATCGTTAAACGTTCCAGATAGAAATAAACTAAACAAAGAGACCAAACAAAGCAGAATCTACACTAACTAAAGTTGCAACACCTGTAAAATATACTTAGATCATTCATCAGCAAAAAAATGAGATCTCAGTGTTGAAAAGCAGAGCATGTGTCTTTATCTGTGTCGCGCTGCACGTATGAGGCAGTGGAACAGACCTAAGAATGTGAAGGTCTTCCCGGCGTTGGTGACTCCATAAGTGAAAACCAGAGAGTTTCCCCCTTCGAGAACATCTTTCACCAGATCCTTCACCGTGCCTTCAAACAGCTCTCTCTGTGTCGTC
Source organism: Seriola aureovittata (assembly GCF_021018895.1). NCBI lineage: Eukaryota > Metazoa > Chordata > Actinopteri > Carangiformes > Carangidae > Seriola > Seriola aureovittata. The sequence goes on along the minus strand of NC_079377.1, from coordinate 25,678,927 downwards.
TCAGGACCATACACCTGTTCAAGGATGGAAAGAAAGTTTATCGCTAATGTTAAAAATGAAGCAAACACATCTTTCAAATTGGGATTCGTCAAACTTCTCTGACCCTGTTTTTAGGTTCAAAGGCACCAAAATGGATCGTATACATATATAACCACATATTCAAAAGTGATTCTTTCAATACATGAGTCTGAGAAAAGAAAAGAAATCTTTCTGTGGCCAGAGGAAATAAAACTTGTTTGGCTTTCTAATCTGTAAGGAAGCAGAAACCTGAGAGAACTGGAAGCGCTGTCCGGTCTGTGGCAGTGATCTGTCAGTGCTCAGCCTCGCCGAGAGCGACAGACTGGGAGGCTTCAGCAGAACCGTGTCAGGAGGCTCGATGGCAACACAGTCCTGTTACACAAAACAAAAAGGATTTTATCTTTGACCTTTAATAGCAGAACAGTTCAACTGGAAAACAAAGCCGACTTTAAAAATAAATACAAGCCAGGAAGCCAAGCAGCTACCAAAGTCACTGGTATTCATTTCTGATCAACTCCCTGCTTATTTGATTTTTCTTTATTTTTACCTGTGACTCTCCGTTACTGCTCTCTGCTGAGGTGAAGGGTCGTATTCGGAGGTACACCTGAAGGTGTTCTCTCTCCTCGATGCTGCAACGCTGCACGACAGATCAGGGTTTAAGCACAAACAGCAAAAGGAAAGTGAAATACTACATTTATTGGCATTAGGTTGAAGCTCACATCTGGATTAGTAGACAACATAACCATCAGTTGGTGGTTCAGGAGTTAAAGACAAGTGGAAACAACTGGAATAACACTGTATTACACAAAAGTAGCAATCTCAAAATTTTCGAAGTTAGAGCGGCCTCACTTCCTAGTTGACAGAAAGACAGTGTTTGTTAATGTGGCTCATCCAGCTAACACCTAGTGCATGCTGGGAGAAGCTGGGCTAATGGGTGCTAAATAAGGTGGTGGTAGATAAAGAAATCAGACTTTCACGCTGCTGTGCAACAACTACTGACACAGAAGTCCACAAGTCCATGAAATGGAAAATACCATCAGCATGTTTATGGGGAAAAACTGCACGGATTTCTCTAGTTTCATACAGTTATCCTGAGAGAACCAGCTGATATTTGAACAAAACAACACAAGGGTAAAACGGTTAATACTGATTATGTTCTTCTTTAACTTAGTGTAAAAACCTGCACGTGAATAAATTGCCACAGTGCAATCATTTGATTGAGTTGCTGTCTGATACCTGGAGCACAGACTGAAGTAAAACCTACATATCCTAATTTTTTTACTCCCTAATATCAGCATCGGTCCCAGAAATCCAGTATCGTAGTATTGATCAGGTTTACCTGTGAGTCCGGTAAGGTGCAGAAATCTGATGAGTGGACTCTCTTCAAATCGTCGACCTCTACCTGAGCTCTGTTGTTCGGGCATAAATCCGTCATCATCCTGCAACAGGAAAAAAAAGAGTAAATCAGGTATCGAAAAGGTAAAAGGTCAAGTGATGTCACTCGGACTAACTTTGGGCGTCACATAAACTCAAGGGGAGCAGCTCTAACGTTAGCCCGCAGAGTGTCACGCCCTTCATAAAAACTGGTCCCTTTGAAACTGGTTTGGTATCGACTTTTTTTTTTTTTTATTATTCTAAATAAACCGTTAAGGGATTTAACGTGACTTTGGCACAGGCGTTGAAATAACCTTTGTTAAGCAACAGTTGGTCCACAAACCGCACCTGAAAACGGTTTAAAGTTGACTTTATATTGAATAAGTATTGGTTACTTATCATCGAGCTCGAGCTGAATCCTCACTTTGTTAACGCCATCTGTCTCGGTCGATATATAAAGCCATTTTTTATTGTTTGTTTTGTATTCACGTTCATTAGCTAACATGCTAACCAGCTAGCTAGCTCCTGTCAACTGATACTTATACCGTATTTTGACAAAAGTCCGTTTACTGTTCTGAAAGTAACTCGACACACGACACTACAGCTGATATATTACTCAGGACAGATACTCACCTGGCGGTTTTATGTGGGACATGAGGTATAAAAACGAAAAAATAGTCGTTTGTGTGCTAACTTGACGTTGAGCTAAACACAACAACACAGCCGCGGTCTGAGTTTGAAACGGACCAATCGAATTCAAGCAGGAACTGCGCATGCGTCCTTTCTATGCTGCGTTCAGGAGATACTTTTGTGGTTGGAAATCAGAAGATCTCGTGCTAGGGTTCCGAAGGCAATGGTGCGTTTACGGAACTAATCTATTATTTTGAGATCGACCACACAATAGGTGTTAGAAAATGACTCAGTGACTCAGACGAGACAAATCCTCAGGCAGCAAAAGTCAGTTATATATAAATATACTATGAAATATGAAAGAACACATTTTAATGTTATATTATAATTATAATATTTGTTGTTTGTTTTTGTGTTTGTTTGTTTTTTAATTACTGTTGATTCAAGCCTCATAGATGTAATAAAAGTGCTGCTTTTTAATAAAGACTTTCTATATTGGCTTTAACTCCAACCACTCCAACTGCAACACATCAAATATAATAATTATAATTTATGTCAATTAAAAGTTGTAAATGAAGACAGAAAACGTTGTCCTGTCTTCTCTTCATCTCTTCCCTCCACTCCTCCACAGTCTTTCCACCAACAGTCACAGTGTGACACACCTGCAATGTGAGTGAGGTCAGTGTCAATCCTTCTGGGTTGGACACACTTGCTGCAGATGTTTGACGTTGGCAGCCGGAGGGTTTTTCCTCCAGGCAGCCGCCCCCGCTCTGCCACAGCAGCTTCAGGTCACCTTCCTCTTCCTGTAGCCTCTGGTCCTGGGTACAGGTAGTCCAGGCAGAGGAGGGGGAGGAACAGAGGAGGGGAGGACCAACAGCACTGGATGACAGAACTTTAGTTTAAAATGTTTAAATAATGAATTAATACTATCAACAGTGTGTGAAGCAGCCACAGTGATGATGTCATGATCAAGACCTCTATCTGTTGTATTTCAGAGTTATCTACTGAAAATTTGCTTTTACAGTATATAAATCTATGCTTGGATTATAAAATACAATCATGCTTTCCCTCATACTTACATTCAATTTGTTTGTACATTTGTATTCACCCTTTTTGCATTCAGGCCAGTAGATGTTGCACCGTTCACATGACTTATCAAGATATAAACCGTAGCTTGGTTAGCAAGGTGCATCTTCACCTGAACTGTGATATTAACAGGGAGGCTAATTTTGGCTTGCAAAGAAACAGGCTTCAAACAAAATGAACTTACCGGAAAAAATTGAACCGCCGACTCCTCTGAGTGTCTTTTAGAACAAGACATTTACAGGCAAACAACATGTTGGAGCTAACTTTGATGAACTGAAAACACAATAACAAGTCAAATGTCTGACACATCGCTCTGACCTCATATCCAGATTAACAGGCAGGTCCCTCTGTGTGTCAATCACGCGGTAGCCACGCCCTAAAGCCACTCTGCTTTAACGTCTATTTTCTTTTAAATAGGACCATCATTTTAAAAAATCTCTCACATCTCACTACACTTTGAAAATGCTCCAGGCACATGGAGATTTCCAGCGTGTGATCTGCTGGGATTGTGAACTAACAGCATGTGTGAGATGTTCTGTGAAGCCGGACCAGCAGCTGCTTTGTGACCAACAGGAGGATTGTTTCAATTGTATCCTGAACACAACAAGCAGCCAGAGGAAGTTTCAGAGAAGAGAGTTATGTGGTCAGATTTGTGGCTGGACCACAGCAGCACTGACTGACTGACGGACTGACAATATTCCTCCATTATTTTCAGGCACATTGTCAGTATCTCCTACATCGTGGCCGCACAGCGAGTCTGTTGAGCTCCAGCAGAGTTGTGAAGATGAGCTTCAGGTGTTTGATGTTTAGTCCGGTGGAACATTAGAAAGCAGCCACAGAAGGTCAGAGCATTCTTTGTCAGTACAGATCATTTAAATTACATTTGTTTAAGCTTTATTAAAGTAATGGTAAACCAAATCATACTTTTTAAGGACTTTACAGTGAATCTTAGTGTCTCCTGTTATTTCTTCCCCCCAGATGCTCCAAGGATCCAGCTGATTACTGGCAGTTTGAAGGTGGAAACTACTGGAACACTGAGAGAAGAAAACAGACTAAATACACCAGAGGGGGAGGGATAATGAGGGGCAGGTGAAACTAATCTTGGAGGGGCAGAGTGTAAATGCAGACTATGATGTAAGGAATATTTTAATATTAACATTTGACTGTTGTTTAAATTTTCTTTTGGAACAGCACCTTCAATATTTCTGTTGATTCTGTTGGAGATAATAAACAGTTTATATCCCTAAAACTGATTTAATTTACACAAAATATAAGGAAAATCCTGGCACACGATGAAGGAACACTCGTTGGTTTGTTGGCAAGAATACAAGAACATGCCATGAATCTTCTGTCACGACACTTCATGTCTTTGACCTGGGAACCAGCAGCAGGTTTCTCCAGTCCTGCTGGTTCCCAGTATGTGCATGTGTCGTTCTTACAAGTTCGTACAGGCCTGTGATGGTAAAGTTACAGGCATCTTCTCTTGACTCAGCTACCTTCATATGTGCACAGTGATTCCAGCAGTTTAATTACTTTTCCAACGTTAACGTCTAAAACCACAAACAATTTCTTCAAAGGAAATTAATGATTTTTTATGTTTTAATTGATTGATTGATTTTAATTGAACACTGCTCTCCTGTGTCGTATTCATCCATCCACCACAACCTCCTACCTAAACTTATACTGTAACCATGACAACAAAGGTCATCGTAATGTTGAGGAAGTTACTTATTTTAACCCAAACCACCATCTTTTCCAGAACCTAACCAAGCGATGAGCGTTTATTATTGTAACCATGGCGACGGAGTTAGGTGTGCCGCCCTCAGTACAGTCCCGGTAAACTCAAGCAAATTTACACTCCCACCTGACAAACACTAAAACTTTAAAAAGGTGAGTCTTTGCTAATAAAAAGTGACGTCATTTCAGACTCTCTACACCTTGAAGCTTCGGTGGCTCCTTCCCACTGAAACTCAGTCGATTATGGATCCACGATCAGCTGATCAGTTCCTGACTGTGTCAGTGACACTTTACCCAGAAACTTACTCTGATACTGAGGCCTGAGGACGATGTAAACCACAGCTGAGGCGGTAACGAATGTGTGGAGCTCAGTGTTCATCAGTCACAGCTCTGATGGCGGCCTCACTCTCACTGTTTTACACGTCATGTTAATTAAAGATCGAGCTCGCAATATATGTTAAATAAATGACTCAGACAAGACAAAACCTCTGGCAGCAGTCAGTTATAGTTGAATATACTATTAAATATGAAATAATACATTTTAATAAGTTTATTAACAAACATTGATTTGTTATTTGTTATTTGTTTCTTTTTTTCTTTTTGATGAATTAATTGTTTCAAGCAGAAATGCCAAACTAGTTACTGCTGGTTCAGGCCTCATACATGTAATGATGCTGCTTTTTGGACCAATGGTTGGACAAAGAGTCAGTTTGAATATATCTACTCTCTCTGGGAAATTGAGCTTTTACAGTGTTCTGACATTTTACAGACATGAATAATTAAATGATTAATTATTATATGAAGGTATTGGCAGATTAAGGCTTGGTGAGGGTGTGGGGCCACATTATTTTATTTTATTTATCCAGGAAGTCTCTTATTATACATTATTTGTTTTGTCAGACAGAAAAGGTCAAAATGGCAACACACGACAGGTGTTACACAGTCTCACATGAACACACATTATTCATGCATATAACACAATAAAACAGGACCTTGGAAACATTAGAGAAATAAAATCTAGACCATTTAAAAGAGTTGGTGTAGTTGGTGACAATTGGTGTCTTAGGTGTCCATCTTGAATTTTAATATCAATCAATACTATTATCTTGAGCTGCAGCTCCTATGAAGTGCTGGTGATACAAATACAGTGTTGAGGACAGTGAGAATCAAACACTTTGGTTTATGAATCTAAAGAACCGGTAACAACCTGTTTTCTGATTGACGTGTACATGTTATAGGAGCCGAAATGTGCCTGTGTGGTTTATTTCATCAGGCTGCACATTTTGTATTGATTATTGCTCCAAGCAGTTGACACATGGCTGTGGTTTCACATTACTTTCGTATGTTCCACAGTTGCAGGTTTGTTCTTGTCATGTCAAATATTCAAATGAACTTAGTAGAAACACAACACAGGTAAGAGTTCACTTTAAAATCTCTCTGCAGCTTTCTTCAATGGACAGTCGTCGCTACACGTGTCGACATGGCCTGAGATCTGACTGAGGGAAAAAGGGCTGGAATTAATGTCAGGGATCAGATGAGGAACAGGTGTGTCAATGGGCAGGGAACAGACAGGAGGTCCAGAGGAGGGAACAAGAGAGACCAGAGACAAACAGTGACACCCTTCATCATCTGTAGGTCAATCCCCTTAAAGACATACACTTAAACATCAACTGTAAAGATATTCTGACGCACAGAGAACATTTAACACGTGGTGCTAATCATCGGCTCTGAAGCTTCTTGATGAGATTGTTTCTCATCCAACTTCTCCATCTTGTTGTGTCCTTCTTCAGCGTCTGTTGGTGTAAGCGGTCGTGGCGAGGGCGGAGCTTTCACCTCAAACACATCCCACCACTGAGGAAGCAGGCCTCTGTTGAAGAGCACCGACGCCAGGTACGAGAACAACAAGTTGGCAGCAAAGGCAGCAAGCATCGCGATGGTCTTAATGGGAGCGTACTGGACGTAAATGCCGTCCTCAAGAGTGCATCCTGGGAAGTGTATGACTGGCGCTACCCCCAGAAATGGGACTCCACTCAGCAGTCTTAACACCAGCCCTGTCACCCAGCCGATAACAGCCCCATAACCGTTGGAGATGCTGAAGAACAGGGCGCAGATGAGCTGAGAGAAGGTCAAGATGTAGGCCAGCTCGCTACCAAGTAACAGCAGTATTACGACACTGTTCTTCAGGTTGGTGAGTGCTGTACAGGCCAGGCCCCCCGCCACCACAGACACATAGATCACCCACTGAAGCTCTCTCTGTGACGCCTGAGTAGAAATGAAATAGCATGAAAAAATGAGTTGCAACGAATCTATAAGGTTTCACATTCTACTTTTCAAGGTTTCCCGGAGCCTCTCTCCCCACCTGAGGTCTCAGGATCGTCTTGTAGATGTTGGAGGTGAAGATGGAGGCTATGGAGATTAGAGCAGAGTCGGCTGATGACATGACAGCGGCGGCGATGGCTCCGGTACCAATGAGGGCGATGAAGCTTGGGGTGAGGTGATGCAGGGTGATGGGCAGGACCATGGCTCCCTCTCCACGATCCAGGGGAGATGGAGAACCATAAGAAGTGAGGTTCCAGTCTGACATGATAGGAGACGGTTGGATAAACAAATGGAAGACAGTTAGTCTGAAACAATACTCTCATGACTTGGACTGCTTGGGTTTGTTCCTCCCAAACATCCGATATATATTACTAACAAGTGGCCAAAAGCTGCAGTTCCTCTAACGACCACTAGAGTCTGGCTCCAACAGTGAGTCAGTCCCCATAGACTCCCATGTTAAAATTTCCAACTTTACAGCAGAAATCAGCAAGTTTATGAGCGGGGTCAGGCACTGCCAAGATGGCGACGGCGGGGCAGTTCACTCTGAGCTTCAAAACCGCTCCTCAAAAACCTGCGGGTGATGTCACATAGGCTACGTCCATCTTTATTTACAGTCTGTGGTCACTAACTGTACCGATGTTAGCTGTAATTTAGTTAGCAAAAATGTTCAACTCTTGCGGATGAGTCTATGTCCTTGATGAATTTAGATCTAATCTTTCTAATCTAATCATTCTATTGATTGATTGTCTTTAGGTTCTCAAAGGTCTCAGCAGTTCTGGAGTTCTTAAACCCTGATCATAGTCCAGATTATTTTGAATAAACATCAGTTTATTTATTTTACCTGTAGATGCAGCCACTGCCCCAATAAGGATTGGAGGTATTCCAAAAATAAGAATACAGAAAGCAGCAACAAAGCAAGACATCTTGGCAGAAGACGAGGACGAAGCTGACAAGGTCCTCTGGTGGAAGCACTGGTATCCCAGACTTCCCAGTGACTTGAAAGTAAATAAAGTCATATTTAAAAAAAAAAGTTTGACACTTTATGATCGACATCTGAACATTTGTACAAACGTGGGGAGAAAAAGAATATTCAAACTGTAATAACATGTTGAATTCAGGTTCGAAATTTTGAATTCAAACAACAGTGTTGTTTTCTTACTCTAGTAAATCGACTATCATGACTTTAACGAGATTAGCTCATTAATCTTCTTGATTTTACCAGATATAAGAAACCATCGATGGTCGTCCAGGCAAACTTGCTCTCCAGTTTATTGATCCATGGAGCACGAAAGGTGTAGTTCAGGGCCGTCTGGGTGATGTCCAGGGAGGAGGGGTTCATGAAGACAAAGGGGACACAGGTCCACTGCAAAGACAAGGAAAAACTTGGCAACCACTGAAGGGAGAAGAAGTATTTAGTATAAATTACTTGAACTACGAAATAAGCTAAGGCCATGAAAACTTAACCATGGGAAACCCACACCTCTTACAGATACAAACATAAAGTTAATATAACTTTATTAGTTACATCTGTTTCAATCCAATGCAATCCAGTACAACAGGCCTATAATTGATTTTTTTAATCCTATGTTTGTTTGTTTATGACAATAATAATAATAAAATTCCTGGTTGAACTTTTGAATGTTCCTGCTGCTTGGTGCGTGTACTTCGCTCTTCATGTTCCAATATGTACAAAGGACGTTACTTTCAGTTTCATTCATATTGTAGAGAGTGTAATCCTGACACTGAACTCAGTCACTGCAGGTGTCCCTCAGAAAGCCTTTTGAAGCTCTCACGACTGGCCAAAATAACCTCACACTGATGGTTTCAAACACAAATTTGTCCCCACAACCACAGAAAGACATGTATACACACATATATATATACACCACTATATCCCCATGTAGACAATAGCTTCTAAGATCGAACTTTTATGACCTACCTTACCTCTTACCTTTATGGGATTCTTTTTCTTTCTTTCCATGTTGAGACTTTTATTTTGAAGGTTAATCAAAATTGTGAAGAAGGTGTTTGTGTGTGTCTTTCAATTTGCATGTGTGTCGCAGTAGAGCTGTCTACTATAGAGCCTCCAAAAAGCTTGTTTTGCCAGGTTGTGACACTTATCCATTAGTTAATCTCTATATGGTCGTGATGGTGTTGGTGCGTTTTTCAATGTATTTGTGTGCGTGGTGTTTGGAACTGTGTAATCTTAACCTTCAAACAGCCCTTTGAAATTGTCAGGACCTCACAATAATGTTTTTTTAACCAAAATTGTCCTCACAATTATAGAAAGACATGTACACAAACGCAATGAAACACACATCAACACACACACACACGCAAATACACCGTGTTGATTTACCTTAAAGTTCCTCTCATACCTGAGTTAAAGGCTAAGAATTAATTAGTCTAATTAGGCAATCAGAATCAGCCTTGCCCATTTCTGCCTAGTAACACCTCCTGAGTAGCACCTGCTGAGACACTGGTTGCCACTGGCGACTGTGGCCACCAGGGGGAGGAGGGAAACACGCACACACAATCCCCTCTGTCTTCTTAGGCAGACAACAGCTTTTAAGATGAAACTTCATCAAAAATGGGATATCGGAGGGAAAACTACGAGTCCTATTGAAAAGATCACCTCACCACAATGCTAAAATTGTTGAAAAAGTAGCTCATATTAATTGAAGTACAGTGCTTCGAAACATTAGATGCCAAAATTATGATTTTTTTATAAGGTGAATATCCAAAGGTGGAGATGGTTTGTGTGTCTGTCAATATATGTGTACATACATGTGTACAAAAATGCATTCTTAACAAAATTGTCCTCACAATCATAGAAAGGCATGAACACACACACATACACAGTGCTGATTTGCCTCATAGATGCTCTTGAGAGTAATAACGGTAAGAGTTAATGAGTCTAATTAGCCAATGAGAATCAGCTTTGTCCATTTCTCCCTGGATACTGCGTTAGTATTATGTGTGTGTGCGTGTGTGTGTGTGTGTGTGTGTGTGTGTGTGTGTGTTTTTAAACATCACAGAGGTCAAAGAGTTTCTTAACGAGCTGTTTTGAACAGCTGTGTCTAGCTGGAAGACACAGAGCTGACACAGCTGAGTGAGATTTTGACTCGGCAAGACTCTCAAACAAATGGTATTTTTGAAAAGAACGGTAACTCCTATGAAAATCATGAGCGGACCATGAGTGTCACAAGATCTTTGTGCACAAATAATGTGGCTTTGGCGTCTCTAGAGCCAAAAATGTGGAAACAGGAGCAAGTTACAAAAACGGGTAATTTCCTGCTTTTCTCTGGAAATCAGCTCCTGAATTTGTATTGCAGTCAATGGGAGAGGTGGAGGGTCGTCCCATCACTTTGAGGCTCACTATTCAAATTCTGTAAGTCTCTTTGCTAAGGTAGACACTTTCTATGAAACGGCACAAATTTGTCTACTACCGAGGAAGTCACGATGTGTGAAGACTGAAATATGTGGCCGTGAGGACGAGTTAAACAGAATTTATTCAGAGGAGTTCTAGAGCTTCTCCCACTGTAGCGATGATGTCATCCACTCTAGCGATGATGTCATCCACTCTAGCTCTGAACATTACACACCATTATAAAGTCTGAAACGGTCTAAAAATGACACAAACCGTAAACTGCGATTTTGCGTTACTGAAATAGTTGCATGCACTGATATACATATTGTCTGGGTTTTCTCAAAGCTGCAGCACTAGTTAGTTACGCACCGAATTGTCGATACGGAATATGAATAAGACAAATAAGTATGCAGGATTATAATACAAAATAAGCTGATGAGTTACCTGAAATAAGTAACCCAAGTACTTAAATATGGATTAATTGTAGTTGTTTGGACTGGTTTGGTTTCTGTTTTGAATTTTATTTTTTTATTTATTTACTTATTTATTATTTATTTATTTTTAGTTGGTCTATGATTTGATTTACTTCGTTTGGTCCTCAAGTGCTTATGTATTTACCTATAAATATGGAATAATTGGAAAAGAGATATAGATGTGAGTTTGTCTGAGGAGCCATTGACAACTTAAAAGTAAAAATTTAAATCTATAAAAAAGAGCACGACAAAACGATAAATGGTTGATACCATTTATAAATAATATGACTGCTGTGCCTGAATTGAATAACAGCTAGTTTTCTTTTCTAATGATCACTGTGTTATTGTTATTGAACAGAGATTGTCCCAAAGAGAATATTTCATTTGAAGGGAATGAATACTCAACACTTTAAAACTGATAAATCAAAAGCTTCCTCCTGTCTTAAAACTGCAGATATGAAACTATATTATTACTGAAAGTAAAAATAATAATTACTGAACTCACCAGGGTGATGAATATTAGGACGAGCTGTATGATGTCAGTGTAGGCCACAGAGTAGAGTCCGCCCAGCAGCGTGTAGACAATGATGACGATGACAGAGATCCAGATGCTCACAGTGTAGGACAAATCCAAAATCACACTTGTGGTGCCACCTGTTACCAACACAGGGGACGATTTTATTGTTTGTTTTGTCATTTTATTGACTTACATTAAATTCCTGACTAAGCACTACATATAATTAATACCAACGCTCCCAAAAACCTTCAGCTGCTCTCATTCAAAACTTTACCAAAAGCAAAGATTTACCCTAAAATTTGATGGTTTAGTCCCAGAATGAATCCCCATAATGTGACAGTGTTTACATGGTTTTTTTTTATTCAAACTAGTAAAAAGCTTTTCATTATTGAAGAGGTTCTTGTAAACCCTGGTTTCTGACTCAGTTCAGGTGGACTTGACGACAACAGTGTAACAATAGAAAACAGAGGGTAGACGTGGGTAAAGTGCAAACATACTGTACCTAAACCAATCAGTGTTGCTGCCAACCACAACAAATCATTCAGCAGTGCACACAGTGACTGAAGGGCCGTCACTGCTTTCCCATACTTGACATTGAAAGGGTCCAACATGGTGACATACTTGTTGTCTCTCATGGGCTTGGCGAACACAAGGCCACCTTCAAAATAAAAGACAGATTGTTATGCTGTTGGCAGGATGCAGACGCACGTTCAAGAGAAAACAGTAAAGGGTCATCATTTCAATAATTAACATAAATAAGAAAGACCCCGTGTCTCTCTGCTACTGACATACAATCTGTATGTGATACCAACATCTCATCATGTTTTATTGTCATCAAGCGTCAAGGGAAGCTATGCGTGATGTAACAGCCAGCGGATGCATTACTAAATGTCTTGACTACCTGTCCTAACTACACACTGGTGTTTCTTAAGTGCTTTTCTAGCTCCTGTGAAAGTTTTAATAAATGCAAAAAACTACTACAATACAAAATAGTTTAAAAACCATAATACAACCAGTGATAATTGACTTTATTCCAACTGCAATCTGTTCTGTGTGCATTTCCTGTTGAAATAAATCTCCTTTAAAAGGTCCCATATTATAGTTTTGATATCCATAACTAGATATATTTGTGGTTTTAAGAACCAAAAACCATCTCAGTGTAGTTTCACATCTCCTCTCTCAGGCTTCTCTCTGCAGCTCTAGTAACAACAGGTCGGTGAGCCAATCAGAAGAGAGGAGGCTCTGAGCCTCTCTTCTGATTGGCTGACTGTTTTCTGATTGATCCAATAAAACGGTAAAAACACTCAGAGAAACCAAATCCTGCAAGGTTTGGATGGTGGGTCCAGGTGGGCGGGGCTTGGTGACTGCTTTGTTGTGACATCACAAAGTTCCAGAAGTCCTGACGGCTGGTTTTAAGGCTCAGTTTCTGAATACAGGCTGTGTGCATTTCTCTGTGGACTGAGGCTTTGATACTTTCACAGTATTAATATAGAAGCTAGAGCTGATCTATAATCACACTACACATGGACACAGACCTTTACACTGGAGGAGCTTTAATATCCCTCTGAACTTGGTTATTTGTTATTTCGATATTGTTACACAGCGAGGTAACGCTAATGTGTTTTGAATTAAATATTGTTCGTTCTAAATATACAGACATCATCAAAAGGTTTTTTATTATAAATCATCAATACTTACCCAAAATAAAACAAAAAGAGAAAGCTGTTAACATGAATATGGCCGACGTTAGTCCCATAGAGGGGGTGTAAGTCATCTCACTTAATCCCATGATAAAACATCCTCCGACCCACGTGGCTACGGGACGAACAAGCACATAGAAACACAGCCATGAGTTCACAGGAGGAGCAGGTACAGTTTAGTTTTCTATTGAAAACAGCTGGCAGCACAGTTTGCAGGTTTTGGTCTGTTGACATTCTTCAGCTTCAGCTTTAGTGTTACCTGTATTTGCTGTTCCCTAAATTCAAAGAGTGCAGCAACAGCCTCCACAACAATAATACATCACCTGTCATTGTGAAGATCCCCACCACCTTGTTTATGCTTCGGTTTCCCAGCAGGGCCATGTCCATCTTGTTAGCTGCACTTCTGCTCTCCTCCCTTTTAGACTTGACAGACGCCCAGATCCCGACCCCGAGAACCAGCAGGTAGAAAACCATCATTACCGCCACTCCCAGGATGTTGACAGCCATGCTGTAGTTGAGGACTGGGAACAAATATATACTGTAAGATAATGGACTAACACAGAAACTGAGGTTTAACTTTCCTCCAAGTCACAACAGTAGCAGTCAAAATGTGGATCTATAAATTAGATTGGAGTTGAAGCGCTCTTTGCTAATAAAACAAAAAGTTTGGTGACTAACAAAACTTTGCTTTTCTTAAGAAAAATCTCTCCCAATTATTTCATTCAAATAACTTTGAGAAATGTGCTTTTTTTCAGCTTTCAACCAGCAGCTCATTAGCTTAGCTTAGCACACAGGCTAAAAAGCTAGCCTGGCTTTATCCACAGCAGTTATGTTTTTTAAATTTTCCCAATAAAGAATTCATAAGCAACATATCACACAAAACAATAATAATAATGAAAAACAATGTAGGTTTTACACATGACAATAACTGTTAGTTGAAAGCCTATAGCGAACTCTCTTCAGTGAACATGACGTCATTATATCTTATTTTCAAATGATTTCAAATGATGACCAGGGACAAACAGATTTATAATAAAAATAAATAAGATTTTAGAGATTAATATCAGGTCGCTGTCTGTTACAGTGTCTACATCAAGAGAGATGTTACCATATATGTCACCTATATTATTATCACATATATGAAATATCTATAGTAAAATTTGTATATGTGCATATTATTTAAATATCTATATGATGGATTCTTATATGTATAACGTGAACATATATGTTAACAATATATATTTAATTTATATATGCAATTTATTAAAACAACATACTTAACATTTTATATGCTTATATATGTTTTTTAAAATTAAAATTAATATATAAAAAAAATATTAAACACATCTGTTTTTCCAGAAAGTAATCTATGTCTACTATATAAGCACACATGCATAATATTTGTATGGGCTGCACATATATGTCCATATATGAAAATGTTCCAGGCTTCATATATATATATATCTTTTATTTTATATGTATATCTTTTATTTTATATGTATATGTATATATATTTTTAATGTCTTTTATCGCTGCAGTCCCAAGTTTCCGTCCTGATTTTATGAATAATTCAAATATTTGTATTTTTATTTATTCAAATTTGTTTTTAAATGCTATTTCAATGTCGTCGTAATGTTGTATTTTAATGTATTTCCATGTCTCTGGAAAGCACTTTGAATTTCCTTGTGACTGAATGGTGCTGTGTAAATAAACTTGCCTTGAATATGAGGAAACCTCCAAAATAAAATGTATCTACAGTCACGACATTCATCTGATTTCTAGATGAGTCAAAGTGAAGGTCCTAGTTGTGGATCCAACAAAGTAAAGACAGATAATGATAAAGTTTATGGCTCTTTTTCAGCATGTTACATGACCAGACCCAAGGATACAGATCTTGGTCTTTTCACTGACTCTTATAGACCTGGAACAATAATAACATTAAGTCCACACAGCAGTAATGTGGAGTCCACTCACATGTCCTAGTCTGCAAATCTGAGGAGGCCCAAAGACAGACGAGGAATTCAGAGCAAAGGCAATGACGACCTTCGAGATCTGAAAAAGAAAATAAATAAAGAAGATGACGACACAATGAAATAGACGACAGGAGAAACCACAGATCCTCGATTCACAAACAGACTTTTACTTTTACTAAAGAAAAGGTTGATTCCCAGGTAATCAGTCAGAGGAAAAGGCAGAAGAGTCCAGCAGGGAGAAGACGAAGACACTAAAACACTATGAAAACTGCTGAAACACTTGAAACAGACACAAACTGACACTGAGAGAAGAAAACAGACTAAATACACCAGAGGGGGAGGGATAATGAGGGGCAGGTGAAACTAATCTTGGAGGGGCAGAGTGTAAATGCAGACTATGATGTAGAAGGAATATTTTAATATTAACATTTGACTGTTGTTTAAATTTTCTTTTGGAACAGCACCTTCAATATTTCTGTTGATTCTGTTGGAGATAATAAACTGTTTATATCCCTAAAACTGATTTAATTTACACAAAATATAAGGAAAATCCTGGCACACGATGAAGGAACACTCGTTGGTTTGTTGGCAAGAATACAAGAACATGCCATAAATCTTCTGTCACGACACTTCATGTCTTTGACCTGGGAACCATCAGCAGGTTTCTCCAGTCCTGCTGGTTCCCAGTATGTGCATGTGTCGTTCTTACAAGTTCGTACAGGCCTGTGATGGTTAAGTTACAGGCATCTTCTCTTGATACAGCTTGAATTACTGAACCTCAGTAATTAAATTCACTAACTCTTTTATTTCATTTGACACTTATTTTGTTCCCTCCAGGTGGAGATTGAGGCTAAATGCACACACTAAACGAAGATGGTGAACATGGTAAACATTACACCTGCTCAACATCAACACATTGTGAGCGTGCAGTGTTTAGGAGTCGTGTACTTCATGTAATTACACTACTAACTACATGTTGCAGCCTTTGCTGTTCAGATACATTCATTCAAGTAGTTTAGTTACTTTTCCGTCACTTTTTGTGTCGTTAACAACTGAAAATACAAACAATTTCTTCAAGAAAATGAATGATTTTTTATGTTTAATTTACCATTGCTTCTCTATTGTCACTGAACTCCCTTTGATCAGCCCAGGAAACATCCGTCAGGCAGCTGCCACCACATCCTTGACCTCTGTGTAGTGCCATGTCTAAAAGCCGAGGGCAGCGTCGATCAGCGCTCGCACGGCGACATCATCATCATAGATAAACCTTGTGTTATTGCATAGAAAACTAAAGCTGACATTCCAGCACTTTCCCATGATCAGTGATGTCTTGGTGTTTGGGTGTGACCTGTGAACAATAAATTGAGAGGAATTTTTTGCCAGCATGTGACTTTTTTGTTTTACATTTTGTTATAATTTTGTGTCACGTGTCACACACTAAATTGTCAATTTCATCATTTTTTTCCAAAGTATATTTTGAACTACTTGTCAAGGGTATTGAGGTAAGTTGGACCCAAATGCAGTCAACTCTTGGGAGACGGTGCAGACAGGTTTATTTAATCAAAATCCAAACATGAACGTGACATGAACAAAACGTGAAGACAACAGACGAACCGGAGCACAAAGACTATATAGACACAGGAGGCAAGGTGATTGCACACAGGTGAAACACATCAGGGCGGGGCAGACAATCACCACACAGAAACAGGACAGGAAGCAAAACACAGACACACAAGGAAAACAATACAAAATAAAACAGGAAGTGCAAAAGTCCAAAACAAAACTAACAAAAAGTGTCTGCCATTACAAACCATGAAACTAATCTTGGAGGGGCAGAGTGTAAATGCAGACTATGATGTAGAAGGAATATTTTAATATTAACATTTGACTGTTGTTTAAATTTTCTTTTGGAACAGCACCTTCAATATTTCTGTTGATTCTGTTGGAGATAATAAACTGTTTATATCCCTAAAACTGATTTAATTTACACAAAATATAAGGAAAATCCTGGCACACGATGAAGGAACACTCGTTGGTTTGTTGGCAAGAATACAAGAACATGCCATAAATCTTCTGTCACGACACTTCATGTCTTTGACCTGGGAACCATCAGCAGGTTTCTCCAGTCCTGCTGGTTCCCAGTATGTGCATGTGTCGTTCTTACAAGTTCGTACAGGCCTGTGATGGTTAAGTTACAGGCATCTTCTCTTGATACAGCTTGAATTACTGAACCTCAGTAATTAAATTCACTAACTCTTTTATTTCATTTGACACTTATTTTGTTCCCTCCAGGTGGAGATTGAGGCTAAATGCACACACTAAACGAAGATGGTGAACATGGTAAACATTACACCTGCTCAACATCAACACATTGTGAGCGTGCAGTGTTTAGGAGTCGTGTACTTCATGTAATTACACTACTAACTACATGTTGCAGCCTTTGCTGTTCAGATACATTCATTCAAGTAGTTTAGTTACTTTTCCGTCACTTTTTGTGTCGTTAACAACTGAAAATACAAACAATTTCTTCAAGAAAATGAATGATTTTTTATGTTTAATTTACCATTGCTTCTCTATTGTCACTGAACTCCCTTTGATCAGCCCAGGAAACATCCGTCAGGCAGCTGCCACCACATCCTTGACCTCTGTGTAGTGCCATGTCTAAAAGCCGAGGGCAGCGTCGATCAGCGCTCGCACGGCGACATCATCATCATAGATAAACCTTGTGTTATTGCATAGAAAACTAAAGCTGACATTCCAGCACTTTCCCATGATCAGTGATGTCTTGGTGTTTGGGTGTGACCTGTGAACAATAAATTGAGAGGAATTTTTTGCCAGCATGTGACTTTTTTGTTTTACATTTTGTTATAATTTTGTGTCACGTGTCACACACTAAATTGTCAATTTCATCATTTTTTTCCAAAGTATATTTTGAACTACTTGTCAAGGGTATTGAGGTAAGTTGGACCCAAATGCAGTCAACTCTTGGGAGACGGTGCAGACAGGTTTATTTAATCAAAATCCAAACATGAACGTGACATGAACAAAACGTGAAGACAACAGACGAACCGGAGCACAAAGACTATATAGACACAGGAGGCAAGGTGATTGCACACAGGTGAAACACATCAGGGCGGGGCAGACAATCACCACACAGAAACAGGACAGGAAGCAAAACACAGACACACAAGGAAAACAATACAAAATAAAACAGGAAGTGCAAAAGTCCAAAACAAAACTAACAAAAAGTGTCTGCCATTACAAACCATGACACTATTTTTTCTCCGTAGCTTCAGTTACGCTAACTAGCGTAGCTAAGCTGTAGTTCAACTTCTTCCATTGTGATGTAGCGTGCAAAGCTAGCTTCCCCAACACTGTGAGCATGTTAGCATGTTGACTTTAGAATGGTTACCATAACAACAACATGGATCAAAGAAACAATATGAACAGCTGGTTTCACATGGGAATCGAACACTGCTCTCCTGTGTCTGTCTTTCCCTTTGCTCCTGTCATCATTACTATGACCACTAGATGTCGCCTAGCAACAAAACGTAACCATGGGTCTTAATAACCTGCTGCACAGACGACACATGGGCTCGTTTTTCCCTCTTCCTGTTTTGGCAGACGCACCATTACATTGTGCAATCATCATCTATGTCATAGTGATCATTTAAAGTGAGAACAGCTTCTGTTGGCGGCCATGTTTGTTTGTGTTGAGCGTGTAGCTACATCAGCACCAGAAACAGTTTCAGTTCAAAATCTTTTATTCAGTCAATCCATAAATACAAGTCAAAATGTACAAACATCTTCAACAATAAAAAATAAATCAGATTATCTTTCATATATCATATATATTTAATCCATATAAACACTTTTCAAACATGCTCTGAACCAACAGGCACTTTTCAGTTCTTCCCCTCTCACACTCGTGTGTGTGTGTGTGTGTGTGTGTGTGTGTGTGTGTGTGTGTGTGTGTGTGTGTTTTCGTCTATGACTCTGGAGAGAAAAGTGTCCACATTCCCAAAATATCTTCACTGCAGAAGAAAAGGTGCGGGCAGCTGGGACGTCAGGGTCAGAGCTGGGGGCCAGTCGAAGCTCTCGCTGTATCACCGAGGCGACCTTGGATAAATTGTTTTGACCCCAGCTGCTCACGTCGAGCGCCGGTGGAAGAAACTGGGAAAATGTGACCAAGATGAACTTTTGTCTGAAGGTTGTCTCGACCAAACCTCAACACAGAAGCTGAATCTGAGCCTCCAGGTTTGAGGAGAAGAAGATCCACGGCGAAAAGAAACGAAAAACACGGCTGAATAATCTGTAAGTGGAGAGATTCTTTTCAACCTGATCCAAAAACTTCCTTCATCCTGTCTCATCTCTCAATCCTCAAACACATAAGACCAAATAAACTTGGTGAAACTGGTCTGAATGTTTAAGTATAACAACACACGTCATCTACCAGCCAGAGGAGGCTCCTCCCTCCTTTGACAGCTTCTCACACTGAGCTGGAGTCACTTTATACAAGTCATGAACTACATTATAACTCTAGACAATCAGTCACTCACTTATTAAGAGTTTCCTGTTGAAATAAATCAATCAAACCCGATAAATCCATTGCTGACAGTTGCCATTAATCAATAAATAGGTCATCTTCTGGATGCAGCGTCGCTGACTTCACCTCAGCTTAAAGTAAAAATTAAGAAGAAAAAAGAAAAAAAACATCTTCACGAGACATTGTCCAGCAATATTTTGGCGATCAATGAATCAATCAGCGGTAATAATCACATTATTAACAACAGCAGCAGGGAACAGACTCAGGTTCGGATCCTTGAACCAGGAGGAGGAGCGTTAACGTGCCACAGTTTGAATGTGTGTGAACAGACGTGAAGAGGAAGAGCTGTGCTCCGTGAGCCTCAGTATGGAAATGATAGACTCCGCCTTTTTCTCCCACGGCAGCCACTTCCTGCTTCTGCCGGGTTCTTACTGGTCGGTCTTCTCCTGGTTGAAGTTGCACAGGAGGCTCTTCGCTCCGCTCTGCCACGAATACAGAGTCTGCAGCGGAGTTTTTCCATCCTGCACCAGAGACACATGCGAACACGAGTGTGAGTCGAAACTCTCTGTAAAGTTATTTGTTGCTTTTCTGATTCAAATTTTACGTACAAAACTACATATGTGCAATTATTGAGGAACATTTTATGATATTTAATATATTCTATATTTACGTCCACCAGGCTTAAATGTAATATCTCGACACATATGGCGCTAAATGATATTATCAGGGTGTGTATGTGTGTGGGGAGGGGTTTATATAACATTGTATAGTTTAATATTAGTTTTAGAATATGATAATATTATATTTTACGACAAATGATATAATTATGTTGTTGTATTATATGTTTCATTTGTTTTTTTAAATAATTCATAATTATATTATTGTAATTTGTGTTTTATTTGTCACGTCACAGGTACAATATAAAGTAGGCAAACAAAACAGTTAAATAAGAAATAAAATAAATAAATAAATAAATAATAAATACATTTAAAAGAAATATATAAATATATATATATATATATATATATATATACTTTGTATGTATACATATACTGTATATTATATTTCCTGTTTTTCAATTTCATTAGAAAAACATTGCATATGGTGTAAAATATATTTGATATTATTGAATATTGTAGTTGAGTGTTGTTGTTTTCACTCCACATTTATTTGACTTTTTACCTTCCAGATCAATATTTCGTAAAACATTTGATCAGTTTATTAAATATTCATTGTTTTAGATAAAACAGTGTAACTTGTCGACATTAAGTGTAAACACTAAGAAACTGCTCAGTGTAAACGTCACTTACAGGTTAATGAGTTTATATGATAAATAAACGCTCTGAATGAAGTACTTAATAATGATAATGACTTTTACTTTGATATTTAAACACATTTTGTTGAAGTGAGATTTAAAATAAAGGATTTTTACTTGTAATTGGGTCGTTTTTCATTGTGGATTTGCTACTTTTACTGAGTCGTTCTTCCACCACTGCTCGTTGTTCTGGATTTAACAACTCAAATATTCCCTCTGGTTATTTCCATGAGGATCAGTGAATGTGTTGCTCTGTACTTACACTGTTCTTGGTGTTGAGACTGGCTCCGTACATCATCAGCAGTTTGATCATCTTGAATCTGTTTATTCTCACGGCGTCGTGCATGGGCGTGTCTCCGTCCTTCAGCGGGGGGGAGGGGGGGGGGGGTGGAAACAGACATTTAGCACTGATGTGGTTTCTCAGTCAGGACGAGACAAACAGTGTCGCTCTTACTGCCACAACAACTTGGCACTAAATTAATCCTGAACAGATTTATTTAGTGTGCACAAACTGTCCTCAGATTTACTTCTACAACAACAATGTGAGTATTTACTGTTGATTCTTTTATGTGTCTTTAATGCGTCTGCAGCGCGACATTTCGCAGCAGTTTGTGTCAGTTTATGTTCATGTCGCGCTGCAGGTGACGTGATGTTCTTACTCTGTCTTTGGCGTTGACGTCCGCTCCGCAGTGAATGAGATGCTCGGCGCACTCGCAGTGTCCCGTCCTCACGGCGACGTGGAGAGGAGTGCTGTGCAGCTGAGGACAGGAAGCAGAGGCCATTTTTTAAAGCCACCACTAGATGGCGCCAGAGTGAGGAATTTTCAAAACCAGCACATATTGTTTGTCTTTGACCTTCTGAGATGTTTCTGTGAATATCTCAGTGATGACACAGAGTAGAAATATGGTTTGAATGTTGTTAGAATCTGTCGACTCTCCACTTTCTGTTTCATATTCTTGTGAGACTGTACGTGACTCCGCCTCTAAAATCTGGTTAAAGTAGAGACGACAAATACCACTCAGCATTTTAGGCATTTACTCTCCATTCATCTATTTTACCCACGTTACTCTGTTTTTATGAACCTACAGACTTTGCTGAAAACATTTCAACTCATCCACTTCAGTAAAGGTTCGTTTTCACAAGAGATTTGACGGATTTAAAAAATTAGGTGTCAAGTTTTTATCATTTGGGCCGAATGGTCTGTTTGCACTACGACAACGTTCTGAATGTTGTGACATGAAACAACGTTTTATTATTTTCTATGCAAGAAGAGGTGAATTAGAAATCATGTAGAAATCACAGGTTTAGGAAGAAGAACTCTGTGTAGCTTCACGTCTTCTTCTCTGACAGCAGGCGTGACCTCTAGTAACCCCTCCTCCAAGTGTGTGGACCAACCTTGTCTCTGGAGGTGAACTTGGCCCCCTGGTCGAGCAGGAGCTGCAGGGCCGGCAGGCTGCCTCCTCTGCAGGCCCAGTGGACAGCTGTGGCCTCCAGCTGCAACACACACACACACACACTGAGCTGTAACACTGATGCTGTGTGTGTGTGTGTGTGTGTGTGTGTGTGTGTGTGTGTGTGAGTCGTGTGGAGTCTTTGAACCTCTCACCTTGTCTTTTTTCTCGATGGCAGCTCCGGCCTCCAGGAGTCTTCTCATGACCTCCATGTGACCTTTGAACGAGGCTTTGTGCAGAGCTGTTCTCTGGAACTGCAGATGATCAATACGAGTCATTTTTAATTGATCAATAACAACAGAAACATATTTTCATGACAGTACAATCATTTGTCGGATGTAAATGTCGTCCGTTAACCCTCTGAGGTCGACGGATGTTTCTGTTAATACATTTGTGAAAACACAGAGTAGAAATATGATTTAACTGTTGCCTCCACTTTCCTTTACATATTCCTGTGAGGTCGTACGTGACTCCGCCTCTAAACTCTGGTTAAAGTCGACGCCGTGATCTACGGCTCATATTCTACAGACGTTGGTAACAGACCAACAACCATCATTTAAAATAAATAAATAAATAAAAAATCTGCGAAAATGAGAATTAAATAATGAGTTTCCGTCCTCAGGATGAGACGTCGCTGTGTGACACTCACGTGGTCGGATACGTCGGGGTTTCCTCCGTCACTCAGGTACTTCTCCACCACAGGAAGCTTGTTCTCCATGGCCGCTGTCAGGAACGACTCCTCGTCCACAGTTTCTGGCTGGAAGACAAAATCAAAATAAACATATATAAACTGCAGGTGAGGGGAGCAGTGCATCCTGGGTACTGCTGCTCCAGCTCCATCAGCTCTCTCAGGTGTTTTATTCAGACTCTTTATACCGACTCTCACAGAGTTAATGTGAACAAGCAGCTGATGTTTCCTGGGTGTGAGGAGGAGCAGCTGTGTAAATCATGAGTGTGTCTGGACTCCAGAGTCTCACCACAGGCTCCGGCTGCTGCTGCTGCTGCTTCTTGTGGACGGGCGTCTTCCTCTCTCTCCTCCTCTTCCTCAGCTGCAGGATGTTGAACAGGTCGTCCACCGTCTCCAGCTTCAGCCGGCCGCTGTTATCCGTCTGACGGGGCAGAGGCAAGACAGACGGCTTCAACACAGCGCCGCCACCACCACCGCCACCACAACAACCGCCACCGCCACCGCCACCACAACAACCGCCACCACCGCCACCGCCACCGCCACCACAACAACCGCCGCCACCGCCACCGCCACCACAACAACCGCCACCACCGCCACCGCCACCGCCACAACAACAACCACCACAACAACAACAACAACAACAACAACAACAACAACCTGAAATGAATTTGACGTGTTTAGATTCTTTCATGTCCAACACGTCAACTATCCGTCACTTTACAATCAGATTCCCCTTATAAAGGATTTGTGGATGGTTTATAACTAGTTTATTAATCAGCTTTATAAATATAAGTTGTTACAACACATTAGATAAAAAGGGCAACGGTGACCTGTTTCCTGCCAAATACTGAGCCCACATGAGGCTCCTTTTACCAGTTGTTTATATTGTTTATTTCTGATTTATATATAAATGATTTATAAATCCTTTCTAAAGGTGGTCTGACTGTAAAGTGGTCCCAGGTTTGGGGTATTCTACATTACTGCCAGGTAATAAAAAGGTGTTATTCTCCCACATGCCTCCAGGTGGCAGCGTGGACCAAGACACAAGCTCTTCATAAGCAGCAACTAACGTCAAGCTTGTCCCAGTGAGGCGACACTGTCTGGGATTTATTACGTGATGATTTCACACTCACACATGATTATTAAAAGTGTGAGTTGTGTTTGAAGAAGCCAGATGTCATTTGTTGAAGTGTAGACGCTTTTCTCTGACAGTCTGACTAACTAATGTACTTAAATAGAGTATTTTTCATTATATGTTCATTTTTACTTCGACTCTTTCCTCCACTACATTTAGCTGCCACGAGTCAGAGACGCATCCCACCAGTAACCAGTAACTACAAGTTCACCAGCTGCTAGTTACTGGTTACTCCACAGATACCAGATCAGTTTATAAGATATGATGCAACGAGACTGATTAAATAAAAAATGATCTACATGAAGCAGTTACTACAATATCAAAGTACTTTTTCACATAGATATATAGATTATAGATAAAGATATATAGATAGACAGATAGATAGATAGATAGATAGATAAATAGATGGATTATAGATAGATAGATAGATAGATGATAGATGATAGATGATAGATAGATAAATAGATAGATGATAGATGATAGATAGATAGATGATGATGATAGATGATAGATGATAGATAGATAAATAGATAGATAGATAGATAGATGGATAGATAGAGATTCTCACTGTTTCTACTTTTATTTAATCTGAAGCACTTTGTGACATTTATTTTGAAAAGTCACATATAAGTAAAGATTCATCATCATCAGCATCATCATCATCATCATCATCATGAGTTCTTACATTGAGAGCGGCGACGCTGACTTCCTCCTGCTCGCTGCCGCTGTCGCTCTCCTCTGGCAGAGCTCCGCCCACTCCCAGGTCTCCGCGGGACCTGCGGTCATCGCGTTTCTCCTGATTGACAGCCGCCTCGTACACGCCCCCTTTGAAGTCATCCGACTCTTTGCCCTCTGACCTCTTGCCGGTCACCTGGAGGAGAGACGAGGTTGAACGCTCTGAGAGATTCATTACAGATTTAAACTGTGATAAAAAATGGACGCCGCTGAAGTTTCTTTAGAGCGGGAAAAACTCAATGAAGAGTTTGTGTCGGTTCAGAGTTTAACACACCAGCTGCTCTCAGTTTCAGAACCGAGCGCTGCTGTTTACGGAGGAATGTAAACACACCACACTAACACACACTTGTGTTTATATGTCCAATTACTGAAGCAGCTTGTCGTGACTCACTCGAGCGAACCTTTAATCACGAGGGACGAGATCAAATGAGAAATAATGAAAGGTGCAGTAACAAGAGTGATCACTGAAACTACTTCATTTGATCCATAGCAATCAGTATTTTATTTAATTACCTTAAGATGTTTAATTACCTTTAGCTTGGCTTAAATTGTAATGAGGCCCGTCTCTTAAGCTCTCAAAGAAAAGGATAATGAAGCGACGAAATGAGGTGATTTAAATGGTTCAGATTAAGTTGTGTGCATCGATTAAGAGATAACTGGGTCATTTTAAGTTGTTTTGAAGGTTTGTTTGTTTCCTGGTTTTCTGGTTTTCCTTTTCCAGGTGTGAATGTTTCATTTCAGTGGAGAAATTTGAGCTTTTTCTCTTTTTCCCACCTTTTCTCTGGACACAGTTTTTTAACCTGTTAGTATAAACTCTATGTGCTTATATATTTATGTTACATGATGTTTCATTAAGTGATCTTAAACAAGTCAAATGAAGAGACACGCTTTACATGTACAATAACAGGATTTAGTGCCATCTAGTGGTGAGGCTGCAGATTGCAACTAGCTGAAGTGTGTGTTTGACTCTTCGTGGCCTTTAGGAAACGTAAACATACGAAAGTGTGTGGTTTGTCCGTTCTGGGCTTCTGTAGGAAACACGGCGCCCTGTGTGACATGACGAGCTCATCCTTGGTTCACTGTATGTTAAACAGTCACTTTATAATTTAAATAAGAGAAAAATTATATTTAATAAATTTTTCTGTTTGATTTCGTCCCAAGAAAATTAATTCACCAGCTTCTGGGGAAGAAAATTTCCATTCACGTGTTTCTCAGGTGAATTTCTCTGCTCCATATTTTAAGATGAAGTATAACTCCTGCAGCTCCTCCTCGCCTCCTCCTCTCCCTCTCATAATTGCTACCATTTGCATTTCGGCACATCAGCAGATCTTACCAGCTCCTCGACACTGTGCAGTCCCATTCTCCTCTCGCAGGTGAAGCGGTTCAACAGAAGCTGGAGGTAGAGTTTAGTCCACTGGTGTCCGTCTGTGATGGTCAGTGTGTCTCTGTCCGTCTCTTCTGCAGCCGCAGCCTCGGCCTCTTATATAGTCCTGTCCAACCTGTGGGGGGGGGGGGGGGGGGGGGGGGGGGGGGGGGCGCCTGTCACTCACAGATCACATTACTGTCCTCATGTGCTCATTTGGCGAGCTCAGTGCTAACATCACCCCCCCCCCCCCCCCCCCCCTCCATCATCTCCACACCCAGCCTCTCCCACCTCCCAGTGCTGCCCAGTTTGGGCTGCTGGGATCTCTGTGTCACCGCACAAAGATTGACGTGAGGTAAGAGGAGTCACTACTTCCACTCTGACAGGGTGAATCTACAGATCCTGGAGACTCTGAGAATTTAATGGAGTTAAATGAAATATTTAGAAAAATACAGAAATGTTTTTTAAATGTTTTTTTCTATATATTTTTGTATATACTTTTTGTATTTTGTATATACTGCTTAAACCTGTCGGGACTAATTACCAAAGCTTTTTAGAATTTTAGACTTTAGAAACACTTCCTGTTTTAATTTCTAATAAACACTGAATAAAGAAACAAAACTTCCACAAAAAACAAAAAAAGTTTTATGACAAGTTATATTAATTTAATTATTTATGTGATAAAAGAAAAACAGCCTATCTTGTGTTGTCAGATTTTCTTTTCTATTAACCTCAGAGTGATTCATCGTTTCAGTCATAGACAATCTTTGGCAGCGTCTCCTCATGGCGGGCATGTGGCCACAGAAATGCGATGATATCACTGTGAGGAGACAGGTTCATGGCGCTGGAGGAATAAATAGTCACACTTCCAAACATCCTTAGGGCGCGCTGCAGCCGGGCACAGATCGAGGTCAAAGGTCGGCGAGATGCCTGACTGTGTGACTGATGGCCGGCGGCGGGTGACGTGATGTCAGGAGCTGCTTGTCCCGTAAGTAAATGTGGTCAAATGGCATATTACACATCGCCAGAGCGACGTACCGTACATGCTCTGACAGTGATGGCACCTGACGGTAAATGACATCACAGGCTGCATGAGCTCACTGTCGACCAATCAGAAGCCAGAGAGTGAACACGACAGCTGTAATGATGTATTATTGTAGTAACGCTCATTACAATTTCTTTTTACAAAGATTTTAAATAAACAACAACAAAAAAGACACCATGAGGTTGTGAGTGGTGATTTGAGCTGAATGCTAACGGCGGCATGCTAACATGCTAATCTTAAACCATCATTAGCTTGTTGTGAGGTGCGGCCCTTCGTGTCTGTCAAAGACCGTGAAGGTCAAACCGAAATGAGACGGTCCGGTCGACGGAGGTTTTTTCGTTTCAGCTGTTCCCGCCTCTTACTAACGTGTTGCAACTTAATCGAAGCTCCTGTTGCCTAGCAACCTTAAAACCATTTTTTCACCAAAGCTTGAGGTTTTAAGTCTCTTCGTAAATGGACCCGCTGTGACACAACCAGCCGCCGAAGGACGCAGCTCCTGAATTCACCACACAGCTGTAATGTTAGCTTAGTGTGTTAGCATGCTAGCATTTGGAATTAGCAGTAATGCAGGTCCTTGCTAATCTGCCAGCACGACTGAAACTCCTCACTTCTGTAGCTGCTCACATTTGTTCAAACACAGTTTCCTCCTGTCAGACCTTCATCTTCTGTCAGCTGATGTTTATGTTCAGGCTTTTCAACGTCAGCTGACATTTCTGGATCCATTTGCTCCTTTACACCTTGAAGACTCTGCCTCTGTAGTCGGCGCTGGAACTTTCTTTTGAGCTGCTGAACTTCAACTTCTTTGACTCATTCAGACACTTTCCAATGGAAACATTCAGCAGCAAACACACACCGAGTTCATATAGTTTTAATGTAGAATAAATGATCATATAAACAGTATAAAAACATGTTCAGGAGCAAGAACATTTCATCATCTCATTTCAGAATTATCACTTTACTACGTTTATTTATTTATTGCTGATCCATTAACAACCTGCTGAAAAGGCCGACAACAACAGAGGAGACAACAACAGAACGACCCGTCAGGAAGAATCAAGGTCAGCGCGGAGTGAATGAAAACACACGGTATAATGAAAAGGTAAAGACGACCAAAATGAAAAATAACGGCGTTCGGCTTCGACCTTTCACGTCAGAGCGGAGACGTCCGACCCTCCCCTTCCTCTCAGAAAGAATTCATAGCTGCGAGCTATTTTTGAATCTGACCTTGTGACTGAAATAGACGCTAAAAGGCAGAAACCGTTTTAAAATGGAGACCTGCAAAGTGACGCGCTCCGACATGTAAACCTGAGGACGTTGCTGAGGTGCACTGCAGCAGGAAGGACGCCGCGTGTCGCGTTGAACGCAGCCTGCAGCACATAGAGCGGTGGAAGGCTTTATGAACAGTGTCGTCGTGGCGACCTCGTGAGCGAGCAGATGCTGCTGCAGTTGGAGGTTTACACTCGGGGACAGGAGGGACGTTATCGTTACGGTTTCCAGTTTTCATCAATAACTGCGTGATATGTTTTTGTTTCCTCGCGTCGTCGTCGACTCCTCGGTGACTCGGTCTCCTGGACGTGACGCGTAGATACCAGCGAGAGGAAAACCTTCTGAATAAAGTTTTTAATCAACATAATACAGAAACTTTTCTGCTGATAGACTTCATGTGTTGTGGATCTGCTTCGACACTCACACCAGCTGCACCACAGTCTGTTTACAGCAGCTGCTGCTGGTGAAACCCATTAGTAGATTAAATGTTGTTTTTCCTGTAGAAACACGGAGCTTCAACCAGCTGAGGCTCAGCAGAGCAGATGTCAACTGTCCCTCACACACTCTTATTGTTTGTTAACTGAACCAGGACAAACAGGAAGTGAGTCAGGTGTTTCAGTGTGAACAGAGATCCTGACAAACTGCCACCACTGGATCTCGCTGATGCGCTCCAGTAGCCGTCAGTAGCTTCCTCCGGGCAGCGGGAACGCCGGGCGGCGGAACGACCGGAGGGAATGTGGAAACTGTGGAAACCAGGAGGAGGAGAAGACGCAGATTCTTGACAAGACAGAACTTCAGCTCTGGACCGGAGAGAGGGCCGGTTCAAACTTTTATTTTTGTCCCAGTCGTCGAGCGTATTCCTACTAATCAGGAAGTAACTAAACTTATTAATACCAGCAGGTGTTTTACTGTTTGTCACAACTCTGAGATCAGGGCTTCTACAGGCGGAGAGTGGCGGCCATATTGTTGAAGCTACTGCTTGAATTTGTTTTCTTTCTTACTTTATTCTGTTAAATTAGATTTGTGTAGTGGCGTTAGAACGTCTAATGGCGGCGGAGCTGCATCAGGTGACATCAGTACATTGTGTGGGTGGAGTCTAACCTGGTAAATCACAGTTTCATACATTCACATTTCACTTGATTCAAACTGAACATCACAACATCTCTACAGTCGTCCCAGAAGCAGCAGCAACGTCCGGACGCCGTTATAACCCGGTTATTCCTGTGCTGCGATGAAGCGTGCGGTCGCCTCGCTGACAACTCCACACCTCCGTCAGGAGAAGAAATATCATGTTGTTGCAATGAGAACTTTGCACCAACAGTGAGAGAGAATAAAAATAAGAAGGTGCAGTTCAAAATAAAGTCCCCTGTGTTTTTATTTGCAGCTGCCGCGTGTTCCCACATCTGTCATCGGTCTGAAGGAGAGTGTGAAGATGGCACTATCTTTATATGTGTGTGTGTGTGTGTGTGTGTGTGTGTGTGTGTGTGTGTGTGTGTGTGTGTGTGTGCCGGTAGCCTCAGACTGGTTTGGCGTTAAACCCTGTGGGATACATCACAGGATTCTGTAATTATAAATAGGCCCTGTGCAGAATTCCTTCTCTGGAAATATATCTAGTTTACTCTATTATTAGCTGCGTAAATCCTCCGCTCACCCGGTATCCTCATTTGGGGGGGGGGGGGGGGGGCTGCATCTGTGAGATCGATTGCAGCTCCTCGACACTGTTTACGAGTGTGTCATCGTATGAAGATAATCCTTCACTCAGAGAGACAAACCGTCCGGTCGTAATTCACGGCGCCGTTTGCTCTGTGACATGCGCCTGCAGCCTCCCGCCGTCCTCCCTCCGTCCTCCCTCCGTCCTCCCGCCGTCCTCCCGCCGTCCTCCCTCCGTCTCTCTGAGAGAGCTGTAACCCTGACAGGGAGGAAATTTAAAAGGTGATTCGTCACACTCCTGCCATGTTTTTTCAGAAGAGACGCGACGGCGAGCGACAGCAGAGATGAGACGAGATAAAATGTGACATGAAACTTCTGTTGGCAGGGAGATAAAAAGCGCCCTGTCATGTTCCTGTAAGGTGTGTGGACACAGTGTGTGCGTGAGACAGCAGTTCATATCACACGGCTCAGCAGACTGAGGAATTATCTTCATATGGGACGATGCCGCCGCTGGTGATTTACGTCCAACGCCACCGCGCAGGAAGTAGAAGTCTGTCTATGTATCGAGGTGGAAACTCTGAAAACCTCCTTCAACATCACAAACACAGAACATGAACATCTGGCGTTTTGTTGCTGCAACAACCTTCAACCCTCTGGTACGAGTCACAGGAGGGAGGCAGCACCCCTGCTGGATCTTGGTTGTCATGGTTACAATAATAAACAGGCCGAGTGGCGGTGTACCTTCCTTTGTCGCCACGGTTACTATAATAAACGCTCATGTCTAGGTGAGGTTCTGGAAAAGATGGTGGTTTGGGTTAAAGTAAGTAACTTCCTCGACATTAAGATGACTTTCGTTGTCATAGTTACTATAATAACATTGAGCGGCCATGGATAACAACATGCATATTCATCCGTCCACCACAACCTCCTCCCAAAGCTTAGACTGTAACCATGACAACGAAGGTCGTGTAAAGTTACTTATTTTAACCCAAACCACCATCTCTCCCTGAACCTCACCTAGACATGAGCGTTTATTATAGTAACCGTGGCGACGAAGGAAGGTACGCCGCCCTCAGTACAGTCTGTGTGTTTATTACTGTAACCGTGACAACCAAGGTCCGGTGCGCCTGTTTGACTTCTTTATTAAATCTTGAATTTATTTCCTTTGTAATTTTCACTGATGTCGTGTCTGATGAACATGTTCGTCTTTTTCTTATTTCATATAAACTCAAGCAAATGTTTAAATTCACAAACCGTCTTCGTCTACACCTTGAAGCTTCGGTGGCTCCTTCCCACTGAAACTCAGTCGATTATGGATCCACGATCAGCTGATCAGTCCTGTTCCTGACTGTGTCGGTGACACTTCACCCAGAAACTGAGGATGATGTAAACCACAGCTGAGGCGGTAACGAACGTGTGGAGCTCAGTGCTCATCAGTCACAGCGCTGACGACTCACTCTCACTGTTGTACACGTCACGTTAATTAACAGCCTCGTTACACAGTGAGAGCTGCAGCAGTCCTGTCGGCTCAGGTGTTCCCTCCCGGAAATAAGTCATGGAAATAAAGTTTGTTGCTAAGCAGCACCGGCCAAAACGTGGTTTACTGGAAAATAACTTATTTGTTGCCAGGCAACATTATCTCATTGCCTGTGTTGGGAACCGCTGGGAAATACTGAGGGGGGAATAAAACAGTACGACTGTTTCCATGACTCATGCTTATTAACATGTTCATCAGTGGGCTGATTGTGACACAGAAGAGCTGCACAGGCTCATTAGCAGAGAAAGAGAGAGAGATTGTGTTTGTAGAGCGGTGATGGCCGACGAGGAGCAGAGAGAGGAGGCAGAGGGAGTCGTCAAACTTTAATGGTGGAGCTCTGATTTCCTCATTTAAACAAACATCATGAAGCGGCTCTTAAATCTGGTGAAGGTGTCGCAGCTCACAGGTGTGCAGTAAACTGACCCTGCACCTGTTTGTTTAGTAAAATTAGATCCAACACGAGACGCAGATACAGAGGTGATGCATGAGCTGCATGCTGATGATGCTGACATGAGTCACGGTGCAAAGTCTGCAGCTGTTCTCGTCGACAAAACACAGACGTGAATGTGAGTAAAGCTGCTTTTCTTCTCTCCACATCTTTCCAATGAAACGTGACGACAGGTTTCCAGCACGTCGCCTCTGTGATGTCACCCACAGGTTTCTGAAGCTCAGAGTGAGCTGCTCCACTGCCGCCATCTTGGCAGTGTCTGACTCCGCCCCCTCACTCCCAGATAATCCAAAAATCGGCAAATAGGAGGGGGTGCCGGTTTGTGGCAAACATACACTCAGGGCCACGCCTTCAATCCTCCATAACTGGAGTCCTTAATAAAATGTAAACAGGTGAGTTATATAAACAGGTGTCATGAAGGAGGAAATTAGCTCTAGAGACCGAAACAGTTTTTGTACCAGGCTGTAAACATGTTTATTTCTGCTGTAAAGTTGGACATTTTAACATGGGAGTCTATGGGGACTGACTCACTGTTGGAGCCAGACTCTAGTGGCCACTAGAGGAACTGCAGCTTCTGGTTGTTCACTGTTGATGCTTGGTTTCCATTTCTTGTTTTTAAGTTTGCAATTTCAAATTGCGCATTAAGCAGGTTAATGGAGACGCATGTTGTGTGACAATCAGCCAATAAAAGATGCAAATGATTCATCTTTTCTACTAAGAAAAGACAGGGGGCGCTGTTGAGTGGCTACAGTGAGTTACAGAGGGAACCTGTGTGCTGCAGCAGAATAACCTGAGTTCTTCAGGTCGTCCAGCAGCATCTGAAACTCATTTTTTCAAATGCAGACTCCAGAGGAAATGCATCCAACAGTTTCTGTAACTTGTAAAACAGTGAATTTGACATTTACACCCACTTTCCTCAATGACTGCCAGCTGTGCAGAGGTGTAGATGTATACAGCGTTTAAACTTCTCTCTGAACTGAGGAGAGACCGTCTCTGAGATTCACACTTCATCAGGTCTTTGATGGCAGGTGAGGTCCTAAACTTCCCATTACCTCCCTCTATAAGAAACCTAGAGTTCAACACAGGTACAACAACGCACCTTGATATAGAAAATAACAAGCGCAGTGGAGTAAACATGATTCAGTTTCATCACTCCATGTTTTTCACTCTAATGGCCAATTTCAAGAGTTTACAGCTTGTTATTGTTGTTGAGCACCTCAGTGTTTGCTTTATAAATAAAGCTTGATTCGGTTTGACTTGATTTGAAAAACTTCACTGACTCAAACTCCCAGGTGAAGGAGTTTTATTGGAACCAAAACGAACCTGCTCTCACACGTGAACACATGAACAGTGTGTTTGTGAGCGTGACGCAGGTTGTTTTCATCATGCTTCACTTTACGACACTGAGAATGAGGTCAGCCCCCCCCCCCCCCAGCACACATAAACACATAAACACATAAACACACTGACTGTGTGAGTCCTGACAGAAGCTTAGAGTCAAACATCCTGCTGCCGTTTAATAATAGATGCAAAGAGCTTAACGACAATAATGAGGGTCTTTAAGACAGTGGAGATGTGGTGAGATTAACTGCAGGTGCAACACACACACACACACACACACACACACATAAACACACACACACACACGTACACAAACACACACAAATATACACATATACACAAACACACACACACACACGTACACAAACACACACACACATGCATACATCAGCATATATGGACTTGCATAAAGATGCCTGAGTGAGAGATTCACTGCTCAAGGTCACAGGGGAAGTGTGTGTGTGTGTGTGTGTGTGTGTGTGTGTGTGTGTGTGGTTTCACGTGTGTACATGTGATCATCCTCATAAGAGACGGGGCAAAGGTCAAGTGCAGCGAAACCGACACCTGCTGACACACACACACACACACACACACACACACGCACACACACACGCACACACACACACACACACACACACACACACACACAGAGCTAACTCCCTACATAAGTTATTCCTGTCTCGCAGCGCTGATGAAGAACAACACCTCAGACTGAGTTCACCTGTTGCAGGACGACAGAGTTCTTCCTCTGTGTCACACACACTCGTCTGAACTGACAAACTCAACAACGTATAAACACAATGTTCACATGACGTCTGTAAATCATGTGCATGTGCATAAACATCATGTGTTTGTAGATGCAGCAGCAGCAGCTGGTGGTTTTCATGCATGATTAAAATACATTTATGATGATGATATTTAAATTGTTTTGTATAATAATTAAACATCCAGTGGATTTCTACACTCCAATACAATTAGAAATTAGAGCTCACCATGTTGATTTTCTTGTTTTTTAAAGGATTTCAAAGCTGCGTTTGATCGGCTTTATTTATTGATTGATTTATATTTATCTTATTAAATAGAAAGAGATGAATCAGAATCAGAAAGCCTTTATTGTGAGTGGAAGCTCTGCAGACAGTGAAGTTAGGAGCTGCTCATCAACTGGTGCAAAGTAACAGAGAGACTCAGAAATAAGATAAATGATATAAAAAAGAAAATATATATATATTTAAAACATTCAGGTGTGAGTGGAGTACGACAGGTGACTTCCTCACTTCCTAAAACAATGTGCAAGAAACCTGCGGGACACAAACATCTCAGAGACGACCCCGAGCAAAGTGTCAGAATCAGTTTCTCCTTTTTAATACATTTCTAAAATCTCTGTTTTCACCTCGTCGTCAGTCTAGATTGAAAAAGTGATTTTCAATAAAGCTCTAATGATAAAGATGTGACACATTGTAAGTCTGATGGTTTAAAGACGAAACCGTCGGTCTGAAACAGGAAATGAGCAGCAGTGTCACACGTGTCGACCTCTGGGGGTCGTGTTTTATACGAGGACGGCCTCGTTTCTCCGCGGCCTGTTTGGCTCTTTAAGTGACATGTTGTATTCAGACTGAGCTGAAAGAACGTGAAGCTCTCCTTTAAAAACCTTAATCATTTTCAGTTGCCAGGAGCCGAGACTGAAGCGACAGAACAGAACCAGACACTGAGGCAACGATCCTTTGGCATCTGTGTGTGTGTGTGTGTGTGTGTGTGTGTGTGTGTGTGTGTGTCTGGTTCTGTGTGTTTTCATGGATGTGTTGTACGCAAAGAACGCCAACTGCTCGCCACAAACAGGTGGAGCCGGCTCGGTAACGGGGCGTCAGAGGCCGTGTGGTGAGGAAAGGCTCGCCAACAACAAACAGCAGCTCCAGAAGGATCACAGCTGATCCTCAGGTTCAAGGTTAAACGGGGGGGGGGGGGGGCTGGGGGGCTGGGGGGGGGGGGCAGAATAATAAAGCAATACAACTCTGCTGTTATTCATTCAAACGTTGTGTTTATTTTCAGTCTTGTCAATTGTTCCTCAGTGATAATCACATGCCTGAGGTTTTAGCTCACCAGCGCCCTCTGTGGCCACAAGCAGGATAACGGCCGTAAAGTTTCCCAGTGAGAGTTTGACTCGTAATGCGACGTGAGCGTTAATGCAGGTGAAGGCAACGCCAAGGAACACAGCAAAAGGCAGGAAAGAAGAAAACCGCAAGCGAGCAAACATGGACGTGAACCCAGGACTTGAATCTCATGAATCAGGTGTTTCTCAGAGGACAGAAGGGACCGGAGCGCACCTAAGGGACCGGAGCGCACCTCAGGGACCGGAGCGCACCTAAGGGACCGGAGCGCACCTAAGGGACCGGAGCGCACCTCAGGGACCGGAGCGCACCTCAGACGACCTCCGCCAGGTGTAGCCTCTTACTGTCGCCGGATAACTGGTCGAACAGGGTTTCAAATCTAATGAATCCAGAGTTTTTGGTGCCACGCCCCTCACTGACTAACGATCACACACCTGACAAGTACAAATAAACATAAATCTAAACAAGGAAACTCCCAGGATGCTCTTGGGTCAGTTGCTTCGAAAACTTTATCAAACGACTTGACAGAGAGAAACAGAAGAGGATAAAACCGGTGAAATGTTTAAGTGCGATCTGAAAATGTAACGTGACAGTAACTGAGGTAGAGAGGGTTTACAGATGCAGAGAAGTGACTCAGTGATGTCAGTTGTCCTTCACAGGTGAGACCAGGTCATGTGACGCTGTAGCAGCAAGAGAACAAGGATGTGTTCTGATTGAATCTTCTCGTTGATCAGAGCAAGATTCAGTCGTTTCTGCAAATCTTCATGGATAAACTTTTATCTTCAGTTACTTTATTTGAGATTTGCAGTAAAAAGATCAAACTGACACACACACATTTAACAACATGTGTACAGGGTAAATAAAGATGAATGAATTCAACTGATCAAACGCTGCTTCTACAACTTATTCATGAGAGAGCTGCTGCTGTTTTCTTCTGCACCTTGGAGACGACGAACCTTCGTCCAGACGATGAAATTTACCTTTTAACGATGTGAGTGAGAGAATTCCTGGATCATCACGGTCGGGTCAGTTTGTGACCGTTTCCTCAGACACAGAACGCTGATGCTGCTTCTTGCAGAGTGTTTGATTCCTCCTCCGTCACGCCGCCTCGCCCTGAATGTCTGTGGTCAGAGCCGAGGGAACTCCATCACACCCTGAACACAATCCTGCTCTGGTATTTTTCGACTCAGCTGCCGCTCAGCTGCCGCGTGCTTCATGTCGAGGGTCGGGCAGCAGAACATTTACTGAATACAAAACCTTCATGACACCTCACGGGCTGGTTGCACCAAACTCCTTGAGTCAAGAGTTTAAAGTCTGAGTTCACTGAAGTACTTCAAGGTTTTCTCCTTACCTGAGTCTTATTAAGGAATCACCTGGAATCAGTTCAACCGTTAACTGAGGAAACCTTTTAGGTTCAGTGCGACACCCTGAAGCAGCTCCCCCGGCTGAGGACAAACTGAACCTGTAGTGACATTCTGTCTCTTCGGGTCACCCCGACTTCATACAATATTTACTGGCAAATATTTGTCAGAAAACTTATTTAAATCATAAATGAAAACCTACAATGTTCATGAAAAAGTCCAGGTCTTAACCTGTTCATGGTTGCAGGGGGAGGGAGACATCCCGGTCACCTTTAGCTCCACTTTATGATGAAGCTCAGGTGGAAGAGCATGAGACTGAGAATCTGATCACAGGTTCAAACCGAGGTTTCTCCCCCCTTTTACCCATGATGCCGCTCATCTGTGGCAGCGCTGCTCGTACGTATGAGAGAATGATGAGTCATTCCAAGTGAAGTGATGACTGAGGGTGAGTCAGGCCGTCACTCGAGAACCTGCTGAAGGAGCCTTGGAGAGACAGGAAGTAAAGATGAGAGGCAGGGGAGTGGAGGAGAGAGGGAGCAGTGGACTAATCATTACAATTAGAGGTTTTCCAGTTTAAAAGGAGAGAGGAGGAAAATGAAATCAGAGAGAGAGAAGAGAGGAGAGATATGATTTGGAGAGAGAGGAGGGAGAGAGAGAGGAGGGAGAGAGAGGAGGGAGAGGAGGGAGGGAGAGAGAGAGGAAGGAGAGAGGAGGAGGGAGAGAGAGAGAAGGAGAGAGAGAGGAAGGAGAGAGAGAAGGGAGAGAGAGAGGAAGGAGAGAAGAGGAGGGAGAGAGAGAGGAAGGAGAGAGAGAGGAAGGAGAGAGAGGAGGGAGAGAGAGAGGAAGGAGAGAGAGGAGGGAGAGAGAGAGGAAGGAGAGAGAGGAGGGAGAGAGAGGAGGGAGAGAGAGAGGAAGGAGAGAGAGAGGAAGGAGAGAGAGGAGGGAGAGAGGGAGGGAGAGAGAGGAGGGAAGGAGAGAGAGAGGAAGGAGAGAGAGAGGAAGGAGAGAGAGAGAGAGAAGGAGAGGAGAGAGAGAGGAAGAGAGAGAGGAGGAGGGAGGGAGGGAGGGAGGGAGAGAGAGAGGGAGAGAGAGAGAGGGAGGGAGGGAGAGAGGAGGGAGGAGAGAGAGAGAGGGAGAGAGGAGAGGGAGGAGAGAGAGAGGGAGGGAGAGGAGGGAGAGAGAGGGAGAGAGGGAGGGAGAGAGAGAGAGGGAGGGAGAGAGAGAGGGAGGGAGGGAGGGAGAGGGGAATTCATGAAGCAGTGGTCAGTAATTGGGGGGTGCAGCAGTGGATCCACATTCCTGCAGAGTGAGGAGAGGAAGCGACGGCTGCCAGCAGTGAATGTAGGGCAGAGAAACACCCGGAGATCCAGCTGAGGAGGAGAGAGACGAGGAGGAGAGAGACGAGGAGGAGAGAGACGAGGAGGAGAGAGACGAGGAGGACAGACGCTTCTCCCCGTGTCCTCTCAGCAGCTCGTCCTCGTCGTTTACATGTGTGAAAAGTGTGGTGTCAAAGTACGAGGATGTTTTCTTCACTCGTCTTTAATCTGAGCTCATTCCTCACTAGTGACGAAGCTCTGGACATTCATGGTCCCCAGAGGAAGAATCCTGCTGATGACAGTCTCAGTCTAAAAGAACGTTTTAATCACTAAATCATTCTGATTTGACTCCGTCCAATACTTTGTGCAGTTTCTCACATGGTGATGAATTCATATAAAACTGAGATATGATCATTATCTTTGCATTAATGCAGCGGTGAGAGTTTTATTTTATTATTTTCTGTTGGTGTCAGTGTGTTTGATCTTCTTGCCTCTTGTTCAGTTATTCTTTGTTGAATAGTTGAGTGTCGTTGTCGGCCCACAGCTCGGCCTGCAGGAGAGGGTTTCTGTGTGGAGAGGTGTCGCTGTAATAAGCTGCAGCTTCAGCCACTAGTGTTGTGTTTTATTTACTATGTAGAAATATTAACGAGGGCCTGAAATAAAATACATTTCAATTGAATTGAAAATAAATAAATAAACCAGTCAGTCGTCTGTTGAAGCATCTCATCACGTGTGGTTACGTTTCATTATCAGGTGATCGTGGCTGAAGGAGACACCGCCGCTTGTTTTACCCGTGACCATTAACACAAGCTTAACAGCATATTTTATTATTGTAACCATGACGACAAAGTTCTACTTATGTGAAGGAAGTGCTCATTTTAACCCCAAACCTAACCTCAGTCGTTTTTGTGCCTGAACCTTGAGCAAACTGCTCCATGAGATTAACAGCGTGTTTATCACTGTAACCATGGCAACAACGGTCTCCTATGGGTGAAGACAAACAACAAGGTCGTTTAAGGAGCTATTTGTCTGCCACCGAACGATGTTTCTTTCTGGGAGCAGGTGGAGGCGATTATAATACGTCACGGCTATCAGAAAGTGACGTGACTGGCAGGAGCTAGCTGTTAGCATGCTAACTTCAGTAGAAGAAAAGACGTGATAGAGACGAGAGGAAACATTGGTGTTAGTTTCCACCTCTGGAGACAGATGTTGGTGAGTAAAGGAAGGAAGTTTGATGCTGAACTCACAATGTTTTTTCTAGACCGGTAAGTTAAGAGCTGCTAATGCTAACACTAGCTATGTAGCGATGGCAGAACACGCCTCTAGGCTCAGCTGTACATTGTTTTGATTGCTAATTAGCAACAGTTAGCATGCTAACACACTAAACAGCGATTGAAAGCCTGGTAATCATTACGTTAGAGTTGTCAGTGCTAGCATGACTGACCCTACGTCTTGTTAGCAAGAAGAATTACATTTATAAAGCAGTCAGAATAATTATAGTGAATATTTTGTAATAAATAACAGGTACAAACACTGTCTCTCACATGATACACTAATATTTTTATATATTTAGCTGCAGTGTCTGTGTAGACTCGTGTCACACAATAGATGAAGTATGACGCTGGTGTGATTTAAATAAACAGATAAAAATACAAAGTGGTGAAGCTGTTGCTGTGGTAAAAACCATCAGTATACAGATGAGTCTCTCTCTCTCTCTCTCTCACATGCTCTCTCTCTTTTTTCTTTCTTTCTGAATCTATTTCTCGTTGACTTTCTTTTTCTCTCTGTGCAGCTGTCTTTGTGTTTCTGTTCTACTGATATCCATCTACTGTGTCTGTATCCTGTGACTGTCTTTTTATCTCTCTCTCTGTTCGAAACCTCTTCCTCTTCTTATTTTTCTCTCTTCGTCTCAGTTCCTCCTCCACGTTTCCTCAGTCTCATTCTTTCTGTCTTTATTGTAAATATGATGAATAATCTTTCTCTTCTATCACTCTCACTTCTATCTTCTCTCTCGATCAGTTCATCTATATCTCTTCATCTATACACTACCGATCAGAAGTCTCAGATCAACCACATTTTTTTCAGCTTTTATTGAAATAGTCCAGTAAAGTGAAAAACCTTAAATGGTGCAAAGTCACCAAAAACTGAAAAATCATGATGTAAATGTCACAGAAAACTGGCTTTTTTTAAAAAAGGGATTAATAAATGTGTTGATTTCCATCTTTCCTGCAGCAAAAGAAATAAATGAAGCCTTGAAAGTTACTGTAACAAAGACGGACTGGTTGGTCACAGGTTCATCCTACAGCAGGATAATGAGCCACAACATTAGAAGAACAGAACCAGCACAGGTGAAAGCATAGACTGTTAATAAAGTCGCCTCTGTTTCTGAAGCCCATAATGAGCTGCTCCACCCTCGCCATCTTGGCAGTGCCTGACTCCGCCCCCTAACTCCAAAAATGCGCAAAGAGGTGGGGCATGTTGCACGAAGGAGGAAATTAGCTAAACTCTTTTTGTACCAGGCTGTAAACTTGTTTATTTCTGCTGTAAAGTTGGACATTTTAACATGGGAGTCTATGGGGACTGACTCACTCGCTTCATGTGTGATGCTTGGGTGAAAGCGATGCAACCTGCAAGTGCAACACATCTGTGGCAACATCTGCAACAGCGGTGGGACGAACTGTCAGAACAAGATTTGATTTATGAAGAAAAATTAAGATAAAATTTAGGATTTAAAGACATTAAACTGTGTATATTTCAATATCAACTGTAAAAACTGAAGTGTTTTCCGTCCTCTCCCTCTTCTCTTACTCAACTAGTTGTAACCTCTTGTCTCTCGACCCCTCTCTCTCTTTCTCTCTGACTTCTGTTGTAGATTTTACCTTAATTCAGACTGACGTGAACCCTGCTGCTCTAATCCTCGTCTTGGGCACTAATTGGTCTAATGAGAGTGCCAAAATTACAGCTCAAAATATTTTAATATTTCCAGTAACTAAACTGTGACTGATCGGTAATAAAAACTATATGATACATTTTTATTATTTTATTATTTATTGTTATTCTAACTATTTTTACTATCATCCTTTTTTTTAATTTCAATTCCATTTTTTTTCTTCACACATCGCAGACAGTTTTGACATTAACATACACTGATATTCTTCCTGTTTTCCCTTCTGTTGTTGGTCTGTTTGTACAGGGTTTGTGTACGTGCTGTTTCACAGTTTTATTTCACCTGCAGAAACAATATATTGTTCTAATGTTGCCTAATGGAAGCAATGCAGGTAACATTTCATTTTCAGGATCTGTCAAGTCAAAGGTTATTGGGCGACTGTGAGCAGCATCATTCACAGGAGACAGTCTGTTTACTGTTGCCTCATTATGGTAACTAGTAGGTAAAAATATGTCACTTTCCTTGATGAGAACAGGCTTTATTTCTATTTTGTCATGTCAGGGAATAAAAG
Organism: Seriola aureovittata; assembly: GCF_021018895.1. Lineage (NCBI taxonomy): Eukaryota > Metazoa > Chordata > Actinopteri > Carangiformes > Carangidae > Seriola > Seriola aureovittata. Next base: position 25,636,970 of record NC_079377.1, on the reverse strand, counting down.
TCTAGGCCAACTTTAATTACTAATTACTGCAACAACCACCTGCACCTCTGGAGACGGCGGCAACACATCCTTAATTTGTTTTTCCTCCTTTCCACTGAAACTGTCGCAGGGCAAAAATCTTCAGTTTTGGAATTTACAATCTCAGCGACTGTCCCAGAGTGTGTGTGTGTGTGTGTGTGTGTGTGTGTGAGAATGGGAACGTTGTTGCCATGGTGATGCATTCCACTTCCCAAAACAAGAGGTCGTATCCCACAGGGTGAGGTCACCAAAGACTCTGTTTTCCCTCCACTGGCCCCATGTGAGAGTCAGTGCCGGAACAAAAAGTCTCCTGGTAACAAAAGTGAAAAATATAAATAATAAAAAATAATAATAAAGGCATTGTTAAGATTATTCTGATCTGAATATACATTTAAAAAATCCCTGAGGGGGAAGAGTTTGTGCTCTTGCTTCCAGGCAGGTGGGATGTAGTTATGGTAAATAGTCCTGATATACACTGATTTTTTGTGAGGTTACACTGACCTTGACCTTTGACCTTTGACCACCAAAATCTAATAAATTGGTCCTCGAGTCCAGGTGAACGTTTGTACCTCATCTGAAGAAATTCCCTCAAGGTGTTACGGAGATATTGCGTTAACGAGGCCAAAACCACGTTTTTTGAGGGCACCACGACCTTGACCTTTGACCTTTGATCACCAAACTCTATTTTAGCAGCTATGTGGTTACCATGGTCACCTTAGTTTTGAATGTCAGGCTGGACTGCGTTGACAATACTGTCGTGTCATCAGTGAAATCAGGTCCCAGTGTCACGTTGTCCAGGACCTTGTTTTCTGACTCAAGCTCAGCTGCTCTTGTACAGTGTTAACTCAGAAAACCAAGATGGTGAACATGATAAACATTAGCACTTTAGCATTGTCATTGTGAGCATGTTAGCATGCTGAGGCATTTAGCATTCAGTCAGAGAACAGCTGAGCCTAAGTAGATCCTCAGAGAGCTGCTATTCAAGTGAATTAGAAAATATAAATGTGTTCCTCTGGGCAGAGATGACTCAAACAACAGTGAGTGGAACTGGCAGGGCGAAAGAAAAGTGTGCGATCACTCTGTTTAATCATTTAATATCTCCGTCTTTTAACCTTCTGTTACTGAGGCATAAACATTCATTTGAAGTGCTGAGCGTGTCGAGTGAAAAATAAATTAAACCTGACACTGCATCTCCTCCATAGCCTGTCTCTCAGCTTCCTGCCACAACAACATCCGCCTTTCTTTTTTATTTTCTATTGATGAGCAAAGAGAGGAGGATGAAAAGAGGGAAAGACTTCCTGTTCTCTATCTAATGTCTTTTTCACTCTTATCTGTAAACCAAGGGATCCATAGTTCAGGGCTGGTTTGGAACCATTATAATACGATATCAATAATATATTATTGAACATTTCCTGAAACAATAACACACAACCCAGACAGCAAAATGATCTGCCTGATTGCTCGGCCCGAGTCTGGCCCACATGCTTCCACATCAGGGCAGAGTCCGGCTGTTACTCTCTGGTACTGAGAGACAGAAGATTTTCTGTGTGTGCGCCAGAATTGGCCCAGATGTGGATGTTGCATCTTGCATGATGCTGTATATGGGCCAGATTTGGGCCGTGGAGCTGGGCCAGAAAAAAACAACTATGGGCAGGATTTTTTGGGACCAACCAACCTGATTGAAAAATCTTCTAAATATGAAAAAAAAAATACATTAAAGAATAACAAAAGTTGATAAAAACCGAAGAAAATAAATTAAACACAAAAACCAAAATGAAAAATCTTTCAAAAACAATAAAAGTCATCCAACAGTAGAACGACCAACCTGACAGAAATACACAGAATGTACAAACATGCACCAAGTCTCAAATTTGCCGCCTTGTGAAATATGATTAATTAGTGACTTGTTATAACAGATGTTGATTCACAACAGTTTATGCAGAACAAGAATCTGAAATCCAGTCCAGTGAAAAACTTGAAATGATTCAAAGGTATAAGTGACAAACTGCCTGAGGTGACAGAAGTAAATGAAGCCTTTAAAGTCAATGCAAACAAAGACAGTGACAAAGGAAGACAGACTCAGGGGTTCATCCAGCACAAACATAACGAGCCACAACATGATGAAGACCAGCACCGTCTGCAGACCTGAACCACATGGAGCTGGTTTGAGAAGAGCTGGACTGAAAGTGAAAGCAACACAACCTGCAAGTGCAACACATCTGAACAGCGATGGGACGAACTGTGAACATTTGATTTCCACTGCAGGAGGAATGTGTTCTAAATTACATGTAAATTCAATGTAAATTTAATCGGATCTAAATTAAATTTAGATTAAATTTGCTTCAACGAGAACAATCAATGATTTCCCATCTTTTAAATCTCCAATTGTTTATTAGTTCTGTGCTTTAATTTCATAAACACTGAAACACTGAATGATGTAAATTTAATTAACAGCTGGAAAAATGGAAGCGATCTAAAACTTTTGACTGGTTATGTATTTCATTCATGTAGGGGGACGGTTGCAACACTTTTCACATTTCTCTCAGTTACTCAGAGACTCTTTGTTCTAGACCAACCAAACGTTTAGATATTAAACTTACATCTGTCTGATAATGACCCACGTCATTTACAGATGATTACATATCACAGATCATTCACTGTATTTATTTGAATGTAAAGTTTCAGATGTTACAACTAACCCCAACACACTGACTGACACATGCTAACCGTAGGGGGGGGGGGGGTCTAACTGAGAATCATCACTCTGCATGTTTCTGATTGGAGAAATAAGACCTGTTGTCCAGTCTCCCCTTCTTGATCTGGTTGTATTTTATATTAAAATTTTCTTGTAGGTGAAACAAAACCAAACTTTGATTCAGTCTGAGCAGCTGATAAACTGGGTTGCAGTGCATGTGCTTCCTTCCTGCTCGAGTCAAGTAAAATTTTACAATATAGCCCAATATCACACATCAGAAATTTGCCTAAAGGGGCTTTAAAATGTGAGCAGCACCACGACACCCTCTGTCCATAGACGCTGGAACCGGACGAGAAAAACTCCAACCAAAAAAAAAAAGAACCTTAAACGGAAAAACTGTTAGAAACCCGAGGAAGAGCTGCAGCGGAGGGATTCCTCCTCCAGGAAACACACACACATGCAGTATATGTCATGTGTAGATGACTGCTGTGTCATCACTACACACAACAGACACGGCGCTCTGTGTGTGTGTGTGTGTGTGTGTGTGTGAGTGTGTGTGTGTTATAGGCCAATAGTCACTCAGTTACACAACTGCTTTCAGTTTCCGAGCCCTGCCTGCCTGGTGGCTCCCCGCCCACCGCTGCTCTCTGCTGCCCGCCCGCCTGCCTGCCTGCCTGCCTGCCTGCCTGCCTGCCCGCCTGCCTGGCTGCCTGGCTGCTGGGCGGACTGGGGCAGATCCGAGCCGACCAGTTCCGTGTTCTCTCCTCATCCAGTGCACGGAGCAGACTGAACGGGGAGGACCTGGCAGTGTCATGGTGGACATTCCTACCCAGCCGCGGCATCCATAACTCCCGGGAGGAGGAGGGGGAGCAGCGGGAAAGTGAGCACGGAGGTGAGGAATGTGTTTTTATTTCTTATTATTTCTGCGCGGATGGTGAATTCATCCGCCGACGTCGGCTGCGTTACGTTACAACCAAACTTTGACGCTGCTGGCTGGACCTCCTCTCTCTCTCTCTCTCTCTCTCTCTCTCTCTCTCTCTCTCTGTCGACACCCCCCCTCTCGCTCTCTCTCTCTCCTGAAACGCAAAGTGCGTCGCCGTGCACACTCACGTGCGGGATTTACGGTATGTTCACGCAAACGGTAAATATCCCGCGTGCGTTGCGCTTTCCGTCCGTGTCGTTAAGAGGCCGTGACGTGAAGCTGTGCAACTTTTACTGTCGATACGTGCGCGCGTATGTGTGTGTATGTGTGTGTGTAGATAGATGGTTACACAGTAGCCTAACGAGCTCGCGTGAGTTCGCGCGCGTAGCCTATGTGCACGCGAGCGATTTGAACACGTATTATATATCGGTGTGTGACACTGTAATGTGTGCGCGTCGTCCATTGATGTTGTTTTGACACCGGTGACGTAGACCGTGACGCGCCTTAACAATGAGATAAGCAGATCGGCTGTGTGAATAAATAACACGCTTGTGTGTGTGTGTGAGTGTGCGTGTGTGAGTGCGCGCGCGCGCGTGCGTGTCTCATTGACGGACACTGGGGGATTTCTCAGCTGCGCACTTGAGATTTTTGGAGCACAAAGCGACCCACGCTGAATGAAGCGGGAGTCTGAACACTTTCCTCTGTGTGCACTTTGTTTCTGCAGAGGGAAAAAACAACAACTGCCTGAATCCAGCTCTGTTCACTGTCCACACACCTGACGCACAGGCGGCCTGACAGCACGCAGGGTATGTGACGTCATCTCAGAAATGATGGAAGCTGCACACGAGGATAAAGTGTGACCCCAGGTGAAACTAGTTGAAACAGCCCTACAGGAAACAGTGAGTCAACAGCTACATTGAGTCACATGACAGGTGTACTGTATCTAGGCCAGGAGCTGATCAATCATCAATAGAAGTTTACTAATGATTTAGAAAATGATTTCATATATCAACAATGTGACAATGTGAGTCAGTTGAATGACTTTGTTAAAAATGTTATAATTAGCCTGTAGCTAGAATTAATGCTAATAAAAATAATAATAATAACACCTCAGCCAAAGGAAGTGGACTTTAATTATTTTTGTACATTATTTATTCCACTATCATTATTATTATTATTATTATTATTACTAATGAGCTACTGGACACATCTATCTATCTATCTATCTATCTATCTATCTATCTATCTATCTATCTATCTAATATGAATACACAGGATGAGTTTTACTGAGTAACTTGGTTACTGTAACTATACTAACTCACTGTGTAACTGTGCAGCTCATCGCAATAGTTACAAGGACTGAGCTTGTTGGAGTTGTTGTTTTGTGCAGTGTTTAGATTTCGTGTTAAAGCTCCTCCAGTGTAAAGGTCTGTGTCCATGTGTAGTGTGATTATAGATCAGCTCTAGCTTCTATATTAATACTGTGAAAGTATCAAAGCCTCAGTCCACAGAGAAATGCACACAGCCTGTATTCAGAAACTGAGCCTTAAAACCAGCCGTCAGGACTTCTGGAACTTTGTGATGTCACAACAAAGCAGTCACCAAGCCCCGCCCACCTGGACCCACCATCCAAACCTTGCAGGATTTGGTTTCTCTGAGTGTTTTTGCCTGAAATCTGCTATATTTTTATTGGATCACTCAGAAAACAGTCAGCCAATCAGAAGAGAGGCTCAGAGCCTCCTCTCTTCTGATTGGCTCACCGACCTGTTGTTACTAGAGCTGCAGAGAGAAGCCTGAGAGAGGAGATGTAAAACTACACTGAGATGGTTTTTATATCTTCTATCAACACTTCAAAGTGTAACATATGGGACCTTTAAATATAAATTAATAATAAAATAAAAGTATCCTAGACTTTACATGATTACATTTTTAAACATACATATAAAACTATGAAGCATCTCGTATGTTTGAGTTAATATTTGCATCTTTTACTGAGTCAAATTTTTTACTTTTGATTGTTGCTCTTGTTGCAAAAACATTTTCTGTAATTTGAAAACATGGCTGTTTATTTTAGTCTGTGGCCACAAACCTCAGATGTTCCTACAGTAACTTATAGATGTGTGTGTGTGTTATATGCAGTGAGTTTACACAGAGCTGGTGTGTTGTTTACTTCTGCTGCTGTGAATTATGTTCCTATATAATGAAGCTGTGGCAGGTCAACCCACCAAAACTCACAGTGACTCATTTTGACTCTGACGTTAATTACATATCAGGTGAATTTATGGCAAACATCTTAGTCATGTGAAGTGTTGGATGGGGTAAATAAATACGTCCTGCCAGTTTATTCAGTGAATGTTATTGCACTAATTTGTATGATGATTAGTATTTGATGGTGGCCTGTTATCAAGTCACGGAGGGGCCGCTGTGTTGTTTACAAAGGGAATGGATCAGACCTGAGAACAGCGCCTAATCTCAGATCCACAAACATTCAGCGGCTCGCTCTCTTCATTTACTGTAACAGCAGAACCGAGGCCATCCCATTAAAATAAATGGTTTGTAAAAGCTCAGTAAATATGAAACGTACGGGCGTCACCGCCGTGAAGCTCCACATTCAGCCCGGTGTCTGCTCCAAGCGGGGAAACCAAAATTCATTCAGATCCATCAAAGTGGGGAAGGAATGGGGGCGAGTTGGAGAGTTTTAGCTATTCATAGTAAATGGTAATCCAGAGACGGATGCATGTAGGTCAGACCTGCTACAGTCCTGTTGGACCAATGTTCATGTCACTGTTAGTTACAAACAACCACAGTAATTACTGGATGTGATGAACGCATCGCATCAAAACTGCTCGGAAAGAACAAACTAAAACAAAAACCCAGATAACGCAGACACACGTACAACTGTGAAATAAGTAAATGACTGTATCTGTTGTTGTGAATGAATCTGTATTTTGTGTCTGACTGACGTTGAACTTCTTGCGGTCATCAAACACTGACTGTTGCCTCTCAGAGGAGAAATGAAAGAAACGCAGCATTGTTAGTGCAACCAACAAAACCAATTTAGGAGGAGGTCAGGGTGGTGAAGCGTCCAACCTTGACACCACACATCGCATCACTTCTCCTGCCAACACTCAATACTGTTTTTCTTTAAATTGTGATCCCCCCCCCCCCCCCCCCCCGTCCATAATCAGATCAGAAAACTGTCGTATGAGTCATTTTTTAACAGCACTGACAAACATTACTTTCCTCTCGATGGGGAGACCAGATAAAAAAAAGGGTTGTGGGTCTTGCTTCACCACAAATCCGTCTAGATATACTATTATACATACATATATACTATATACAACCACTGCAGCTGGAAAGCCAGTGCAGTGCGTGGCAAGTGAGTTCATGAGCGTTGAACCCTTAAAGGAAATGAATGTTGTTCATCTTAAATTGCAGCTTTTTTCCGGAAAATCTCTCAATTGTGTTGAAAGCAGAACAAGCCACAATCATTGCATGTGATTATCTTTGTGATGAGTTCCTGGGTTTTCATCAACCAGCCAGTCTCAGAGTCTCCTTCCTGAGGTACAGCGTCCAATAATGGCCAGGAGTGTTTTTGTAGAACGTTATGATGTCACAGTGAAGTTGACCTTTGTTTGACCTCAGTTCATCCCTGAGTCCAAATGGACATTTGCGCCTCATTCGAAGGGATTCCCATGAGGAGTTCCCGAGATACTGTGCGTTTTTTTGTATGTTTTGTAAGGTCACAGTGACCTTTACCCTTGACCTTTGACCCCTAAAATCTAATCAGTTCATCCTTCAGTCCAAGTGAATGTTTCTGTCAAATTTGAAGACATTTCCTCAAGGCGTTACTGAGATATCACGTTAACGAGAATGAGTTGGACGAACGTACCTGAATTCAGACGGACAAGCGGAGACCAGAACGCCTCTGTCCCCGGTTGTCGCCGGCGTGGACGCTGTAGACATTTTGTCTCGTCCTGGAGGGTCGATGGTTCTGGGGACAGTTCAAGAAGTATTTTTTCGTTGCTCTACAACAAAGTTCTTAGTTGTTGCGTCGGCAGAGCGGATCTGAATATTTGTTTGATAAATAACAAGGTAAAGCTGCCGGAGGTGACAGTCAACTGACGGCTTCAAATGGCAGCGGGTTGTTATTAAATCCATTGTTTGAGTCAGGAAGTCAGTGAGGTGACGTTAACAAGCTTTATCAGTGACCTTTACAGTAACTGAGCCGGTTCACAGGCGGACAACATGGAGCCTGTGTGGTCGTTGTTTCCCTGTGTTGATCTGTTACACGTCAGTGACACCACAATGAATTTATCTGAGTGTTGATGAATCATGTTTTCTCAGAAACATATCACATCACTGAATCTTCTCTTCTTCTTTGTCTAATTGAAGTTTTTTACAATTTATGTTGTCTGTACTGTATGTGTGTGGGTGCAGGGGTGTGTATATGATACGTATGTGAATATCTCCAACAACATATCTTTCCATTCTTTTTTAATCTGCACAAACCACAAACCTGTTCAACTCTGACGTGTGTTTTATTCTCCAGGTTTATTCACTGAGATAAAAAGCCGCCAGACGGACGAGTGTCACCGCGTGTCAGACATCAACAGCAGCAGCACTGTAATGATGACTGAACGCTCTGGGACGAGGCCGGCTACACACAAGTGGTCTGCTGACCTTTGACCCCTCATGGATTAAAAATGGCACTCGGGCAGAGACGGGGAGGGAAGCGAGACGTCTTACTCTCTGGGAATTCTGGGAATTTAACAAACGTGTTGGATTGAAGCGGCGCCGCACAGACCGGACCAGCTGGTGTCTTCTTTTTATTTCAATGGGACTGGCATGGTGCGCTGAAGATGGAGTGAGGCGTGAGTGGGAGATGTTCCTGAAGAGAAACTGATTACAGAAAAATACTTTGAGTCAAGGATGGAGCAGGATTTTACACAGTAGGACGAACCGCTCAGACGTTGTGGACAGTGAAACCTGGACTAGCATTAGCCAGAACTCATCTTTAAACTATAAACATTAGTAAACTCAAGCAGGCGACAGCAGCCTGTCTCCCTAAACCTTCCCATTGCTCATTGTTTTGAATGGACGTCTGACTTCAAACTGTAACTCTGACTCCAGGTCAGTTTTCCTGCTGCAGCGCGGCTCAAGAATAAAACAAAAACCAAAACAAAAAACTACAAACATGGCCGCTACAGGAAGGAAGCACTTGGTGAGAGACTTTAATCATTTCATCACCTGTTACCTGTGTCGAGGTTACCTGATTAAACCAACCACGGTCACCGAGTGCCTGCACACCTGTGAGTGAAACAACAGACACACAAACACACACGTCATCCCTTTGTCACTGAAGGTGACGTCGCACTACACTCAAACACACTCCTGTCAACTCACCGTTAGTTAGAGAGCTGATCAGGGCTGCAATTATTATCATTATCGATTCATTCTTTTTTCATTTATTAATACTTGAGTTTATTTATTTATTATTTGTATAAAATCAATTCAGTGTCAAAACATTTCACTGAGCTGAAGGTACGGTCTTCACTTCCTGTTGTGTTTGACCGAACCCCCAAATACTCACTTTACGAAGATATATTACAAAAAGCAGCAAAGCTTCTCTTTTAAATTCTGCAAATATATTATTTATTATATTTTTTCACACTGTTCTCTCTCACACTCAATCTATTATCAAAATAATTTTTTATAAATTTTTTTTTTTTTTTGGTTTGACTTATTGATAAATCAACAAATTGTTTCAGCTTTAAGTCTAATGCTGCATTCATGTCATATTGTTCAGAATATTTTATTGTGAGCAGATAACTGGGAAAAACATTCACATTACTAAACTGCTAGAGATATAGCTAATCAGGCTTTTTGTTTAGTGTCACCATTTTGTTTTTCCCATTTTTCTGACATTTCATGTGGAGACTAACAGTTTGCTAATTTATGGGTAATGTACTGAGCACGTTAGAGAGTAAGCTAGCCAGGCAACCCAACAGCAAGTGAGGTAATTAGCTTGGCACGGTACTGTAGCAAGCTAACCTAACGCCATGTGAGTTAACAAGCTTCTGAGCGAGCCAGCTAACCTGCTAGAGCGAGCTAACCTGCTAGAGTGAGCTAATCTGCTAAAACAAGCTAACCTGTTAGAGCGAGCTAACCTGCTAGAACAAGCTAACCTGCTAGAGCGAGCTTACCTGCTAAAACAAGCTATCCTGCAAGAGCGAGCTAACCTGCTAGAGTGAGCTAATCTGCTAAAACAAGCTAACCTGTTAGAGCGAGCTAACCTGCTAGAACAAGCTAACCTGTTAGAGCGAGCTAACCTGCTAGAGCAAGCTAACCTGTTAGAACAAGCTAACCTGCTAGAGTGAGCTAATCTTCTAAAACAAGCTAACCTGTTAGAGCGAGCTAACCTGCTAGAACAAGCTAACCTGTTAGAGCGAGCTAACCTGCTAGAGCAAGCTAACCTGTTAGAACAAGCTAACCTGCTAGAGCGAGCTAACCTGCTAGAACAAGCTAACCTGTTAGCGCGAGCTAACCTGCTAGAACAAGCTAACCTGTTAGAGCGAGCTAACTTGCTAGAACAAGCTAACCTGCTAGAGCGAGCTAACCTGCTAGAACAAGCGAACCTGTAAGAGCGAGCTAACCTGTTAGAGCGAGCTAACCTGCTAGAACAAGCTAACCTGTTAGAGTGAGCTAACCTGCTAGAACAAGCTAACCTGTTAGAGTGAGCTAACCTGCTAGAACAAGCTAACCTGTTAGAGTGAGCTAACCTGCTAGAGCAAGCTAACCTGCTAGAACAAGCTAACCTGTTAGAGCGAGCTAACTTGCTAGAACAAGCTAACCTGCTAGAGCGAGCTAACCTGCTAGAACAAGCTAACCTGTTACAGCGAGCTAACCTGTTAGAGCGAGCTAACCTGCTAGAACAAGCTAACCTGTTAGAACAAGCTAACCTGCTATAGCGAGCTAACCTGCTAGAACAAGCTAACCTGTTAGAGCGAGCTAACCTGCTAGAACAAGCTAACCTGTTAGAGCGAGCTAACTTGCTAGAACAAGCTAACCTGCTAGAGCGAGCTAACCTGCGAGAGTGAGCTAACCTGCTAGAACAAGCTAACCTGTTAGAGTGAGCTAACCTGCTAGAGCAAGCTAACCTGTTAGAGTGAGCTAACCTGCTAGAGCAAGCTAACCTGTTAGAGTGAGCTAACCTGCTAGAGCAAGCTAGCAAGCTTTTTTATTTTTGTGTGCAGACTTAAACAAGAAGCAGTCAAACTGTCATGATAAATATTTGCCAATGGAGATTCTTATTTAACCCCAATAGCAAATGTTGATGTTGTTTCTTCTGCAGTCTGTAAGAGCTGTATTGTGCAGCACTTTGAAGAGAGTAATGACTGTCCTAAATGTGGCATTCAGGTCCATGAGACCAACCCACTGGAGATGCTCAGGTAGGATGTGCTTCCTCTTCCTCTTGCTTCGTCTTCACTTTTATTTGACTGAGCTTCTTTACTTTCTTTCTCTCTAAGTTTGAGTACCACCAATTCAATTCCATTCACCTCCATTTTATTAGTTTCCCCCTTATTTCTTTCTTTCCCTGATCCCTCTCTCCTCTACCTCCACTGCTGCCTCTCCTCTTAACCCGCCACCTACTTTAATTGTTTTTCTATCCCCCATTTAACTTCCTCTTGACCTCTTTATCGCCTTTCTCTCTCTTTTCACCTCCTTCTCACACTCCCTTCTCTCCTTATTCCCAGGTTGGACAACACCCTGGAGGAGATCATTTTCAAGCTGGTGCCCGGACTCAGAGAAAGTGAGTTTGCCAGACGATTTCATCCGTCTGTTTCCTCAGTTTCCATGACAAATGATATGACAATTCACGGGAGGTAGGAAAAATAATTTAGTAAACGACAGCGCAGCAATCACGACATTAATCAAAAGACACACAAAGAATTTATTACAATGCCACATACACATAATATCATTGAGGCTTATTGAGGAGAAGTGAGCGAAGGTTTTTGTGTTTAGCTGTTGCATAAAAACACAGACAAACACTGTACTACTGCTGTTTTCACCAAGAACACCATAGCAACTCCTTAGCAACACCCTGAAAACCAACAGAAACACCTCAGTGTCCATCACCAAGAATATCCTAGCAACCATTTAGCAAGACCCTAGCAACCACCTTGCAACGCCCTAATAACCATCTATAACACACTGTAACCACCTAGCAAAGTTTTAACACAACGCTTCCCAGCTACAACCTCTTGCCAACAACGTACTGCGCTGAGCAACACTTAAAGAGAAACACTCATTCATCCGAGGTTTTACCATCAATTAGTTCTTATTTTCTATTAACACTGCGTATCAAAGCTAATAATGAATCAGATCTGATGACCGTCACATGACAGACCTGGGTTCAATCCCACATGGCTGGAAATCATCCACCAGCATCAAGTTCTCTTGATCAAAACAAAATTCCTACCATCTCCTGAGGTGCTGCGCTATAACAGATCCTCTTATCAGATGGAGGGGAGCTGCCACTGACATCAGAGACGTATTCGTTTGTCAGCGTCACTTTATTTTTAGAGGAGGCGGGACGCTCGAGTTTAAAACAAGATGAAGATGTACAACCTTTCTCTCTGCAGTGGGGCCAACGAGGAGCCAAGTCAACATGTCTAACTAAAGCTGTGATGGCACTATAATTTTATGACTCCATAACTTCCCCTCCGCTGACAGAGCGCTCTGGCAGCCCGGAGACGGAACAAACATCATATATTTTTTTGACGCTCGCACCGCTCAGCCAAGTGGTGTAAAAATCTGCCTCGTACGAATTCTTGTTTTATGGTTTCAGAAGAGCAGACACGCGTCACATCCACGCAGAGCGTTGCTTTGCATTTTAAGGTCGAGCCACCTGCTCTGACGCGAATGCAACTTTGCTTCTGAATGTTCAGGATGAAGCATGAAATAGATGTTACTCAGTATGAAGCCAGAGAAAAACATTGAGAGAGTAAAGACATGCTTTTATAGATTTCACTACAGGTCCAAACTGCGTTGTTGGAGAGAAATGCTCCTGGGCACCTATACAGTGTTTTATCTTCTGCAGCCGTGGTAAAATTAGTGCAGGTGGCTCATATTAGAGAACACCATCCCTGGCCTATAAATCAGTGTGTGGACAGAAGGAACAAGCTGCTGCAGCCTGTTTGATAAGCTTAGGTCTCTTTCTTTATGGCTCGATGTAAAGCACCTAGTATTTATCAATTTAGTATAAAAATCTTCCATTACACCCCAAATAACTTAATTTCACGCTATATTTAATAAAGAGAAACTGCGTTCTCTGCTGTTGTGAAACAGGATTTCAATCAGCAGAATATCTAAAGCACGATCACGGAGTCAGGCGTCGGCTCGGTGTGTGTGTTGTTCTGTGTGTCTGACGCCGTCTTCCTTTTATCTGTCGACTAGGAGAGGAGCAGCAGGAACTCGAATTCTGGAGGAAGAACCAGCCCAAAGAAAACGGCCAAGGTATAAACGCTGTCTGTCACCCAGACTGTGATATTCAGTGTAAATCAAACACCATTTTTTGAGGAGGGAGGGAGGGAGGGAGGTCCCCTGGTAACTCTGGTAACTGATACTTTCTGTCTGTCTCTCAGAGGTGAAATCAATACATCAGGGGAGTTTTTGATTGGGTTTTGATTCATCATCATTTGATTATTCATCATATTTTGAGCTTGTTCATGTGAATCTGGGGCAGCGCTGAATTTAGGGAATTTCCTGTTCATACATCAAACACGCCAAATTAATCTCCTCTGGTGCAAACAGGACTTGTACTGTTGTTCTTAGGGGGCGATAATTAATTAATTCAGCATCTTTTAATCCTAATCATTAAGACATTTTAAAATCTTAATATACAGTTTAAGAAATTGAGAAACTCAGGTTTTAAAGGACATTTTGTAATGGAGTTTTTTTTATTTTTGATACCGCAAACTTCAGCAGAAAACCTGAGGTGCCAGAGGTTCGGGCTGCCTGATGTTGGAGGCGACGGCGGCGACGGTGGCGGCGACGACGGCGACGGTGGCGGCAATGACGACTACCACAGGAGTGATCCTCAGATAGCCATCTGTCTGGACTGCCTACGTAACACAGGACAGTCAGGGGAGAGCACTGTCACGGTGCGTGTCTTTAAATTAATAATAATTATTATTTCATTTCAGTGTAACTGTCACCAAGAAGTGTTAAGTAGTTTCTTAATACACAAACTTTGAAAAACATCTTCATATGTTTCAGTTTTGTAGGAAACTTGGTCCGAAGCTTCTCGGACGGTCGATATCAGACCGCTTGTAAAGCTCTGATTGTTTTCAGGTCTCTTCCTGGGAAAATCTATATTGGTCTTTTCGCTGCCTCTCTTGTTAAATCAGAGTGTAACAGAATTTGTATCTCGTCCAATTAGGATTTGATGAAGAGGTTCATCCGCTGCTCCAGTCGAGTCACCGTGGGAACAATTAAGAAGTTTCTCAGTCTTAAACTAAAGCTGCCCAGCTCTTATGAGGTAAGGAGCAGCTTCTGTCCTCCAGCTCAGAAACTACAGTCCTGTTTAAAGGAGCGCATTGTAAGTTTTGCTATTGCTACATAGCTAACATTAGCATTAGCATTAACAGCTGTTTACCGACCAGTCTTGCCGAGAGCTTCAGCCATTGTTGTATTTACAACACAAGAGGTTATTATTCTTCATCTGAGCAGCTACTTCTCGACGCTATAGTGACGCGGTATCGGAAAGTGTTGAGACTAGCTAGCTGGGAAACATGCTAACTTTAGCAGACGAATAGTTAGCGATAGAAATAGAAGCAAAACAGTAGTTAGCTTGCCGTTGCTGTCCACCACTGGACACAGCTCTTGGTGAGTAAAATAATGAAGAGCAACTTTTCTTCTAGACTAGTAAGTAAACAGTTGTTGATGCTCACATTAGCTTTGTAGCAATAGCAGAAAACTTACAAATAGCCCTTTTAAATGATATATAGCATAGGTACAATATACAATATGTTGATCAGTCAGAATAGTTCAGCTCAAATGCTAAATATCAATAGGATGAACTAGCTTCCTTGGAAATCATAAACGTAAACCTCCACAAAGATGAATACCAGGGCTGAAGGTTGTGCAAAAATATAGACTCATACAGATTATGAGGCTAACTGGCTATCTTACTGCCAAATGTTAGCAAGTGTAACGCAGACTAAGGCTCGTTTATCTGAACTGTCAAGTGTTTTATAATTAGCTAGTACATTGGTATAAATATCCACAGACTGAGTTAACATTGTCAAGAGTTACCTCTGATAACACTCCACCGTGCAGAAGACATGAAATTATTACTATTATTATTTTATTTAGCTAAAATAACTTTAACGTTTCAGTTTTAAGAAAATAAACAAAGAACACCAAACAGAGACGACGCCTCACAGCTTCATAGAGAACAGAGACCTCAGACAGGAAGTCAGACTCTGACCAGGTTCACTTTGACTCTGAAACCGGTCTGTGTGAAGCCAGATGCTCATTAATAATCCATTCCTTATTATCATTATCAGCAGTCAGCTTTATCAGAGCATAAAGACTGCCGGCTGCAGACGGAGTGAAACTGGTCGGTGCAGCCTCCCACTCACTGCCACAGTGAACTTCCCCTCTCACTTCATGTTGTGCATCAGGACTGAAACCCTTTATATTTGTGTTTCCATGTCTTTGACAGCTCTCTGCATCAGATTGTCATTTTGACCCCTAGATAAAAATAACCAGTTTCTTTTTTGTTCTTTCATCTTGTGGAAATAATTACATTTAACCCTCTGAGGTCGACGGATGTTTCTATTAATATCTTTGCCAGATTGTACGTGACTCGTGGGCGGAGCTAGAAGGCCTCGAAAATTTGGTTAAAGTAGAGAGACAGACAACACTTTTCATTTTAGGCATTTATTGAACATTTATCTACTATTTTACTCACATGTTGCTCTATTTCTATAAACCTTACACTTTGGTCAACACTCTTCAAACTCTTCGATTCTTCCACATCAGTAAATGTATGTTTACAGAAGAATCTCAAAAAACTGGGCTTCAGTTTTTCAGCATTTGGACCAAATGATCTCTTTGCACAGTCCAAAGAGTCACATTATAGAAAAAGTATGAAAACTGTGATATGAAACACTTTATTATTTTATATGCAAGTACCTGAAGAGCTAGCTCAGAGGATTAACTTGTTCCTGACCATATTTTTCCCTCCTGTGCGTCCAGCTGGATGTGCTGTGTAACGGAGAGATCATGGGCAGAGATCACACTCTGGAGTTCATCTACATGACCCGGTGGAGGCTACATGGAGAGAATGTAAGGCTGTCACCCTCGCTTCCTGTTTGTGTGTGCATGTTTGCATGCTAATGTGTCGCTGCACTGCTACAGGAAGTCATTTTTTTGTGCATATGTGTGCGTGCGCTCTGCAGTCCCTCACACTGTGGGGGCTCACAGCCTCAGAGAGAGACTGAGGGGCTCAGACCCGTGAGGTCGAACCCCGATTTAATGGTTAACATGTAGTTTAAAAGTGGAGATTTCAAATTAGACAGGGGGAGGTTTGAGTATGATTAGCGTCGCGTAAGAATGAAAGTAAATAAACAGAGTGTTCTCAGAATTAGTACGTGTGTGTGTGTGTGTGTGTGTGTGTGTGTGTGTGTGAACACTAGTGTTGGTTGAATGACTTCTCTATTCAACATTAAAACATTTTCTTCCAAGAATCTTCGGTGACTCAGATTCTATAAAAGAAGGAATTCTGACGTCAAACTGTTTGAGAAGAAACGTTTAATGTGTAGTTTTGTGTTGTTGTTGATCTGTGAGCAGAAAGCAGAGCCAGTCAGCTTGAAAGAAAGTCTCGCTTCTTTTATATTACTGCGTATGCTCTCATGCCAAAGCTTCACGTAAAACACTTACAAACATTAAATATTTACTCACGTCGTATTAGCTTCTCTACAGCTTCATATGCTCCAGTGGCTCAGCTGAAGTCAATCTGCTGCTTTTTGGTTTTTTTCAATATTTCATCTTTGAGCGTTTTGGTTTGACTCCGACTTTCTCTGAAGTGTTTTACATCATTTTAGGGGAATTTTAGAAACGTGCACGAGGTTCCTGTTAAATAATTTGCATCATAAACAATATGAATAATGAACAGAAATACTGAAATATATGTATATATAATTATTATTTTTTATTTTTCTAACAAATTGCACCTTGTTTGCCTCATTTCTTTTCGCTCACTGTACATTGTCCCTGTCATGTGACAAATGAAGGAAACTATGAACTGCTACCTGAAACATAAAATACAATTATACAATTATATAACTATATTATAAAGTAAAATATAATTAATATTATAAAAGTATTATAAAATATATTATATTAAAATATTATATTAAATTATTATAACCTCTCCACTCCTGCGATAATATTGTGTATCGCAATATTTAGACGATATCAAGATATTACATTCTGGATATCAAAAAGTCCATGTGTGGTTTGGGAAATGAGAATCAACAACATCAACAAACATGAACATAAAACACTTTAGAGAACATTAACTCTGACTTCAACCGTCCCAACACTCAAACCTGATCCTGACTCTGAACCCTGAAACACAGACACGAGCCTCACGCCTTTAAAGACAAGAGGACAACACTTCAGGAGAACATCTAAAAGTTTGAGTGGTCCTCACAAACATGGAAATACAACACACACACACACAAACACACACACACACACACACAAACACAAACACACACACACACACACAAACACACACAGCAGGAGTTGTTGTCCTTTAGTCTGAAACGTGCCGCCGCTGTCAGCCTCAGACTTCAGGGTCATCAGTGCTGTGGTTCAGTGGGCCAGTGTGTGTGTGTGTGTGTGTGTGTGTGTGTGTGTGTGTGTGTGTGTTTATGATGTCCATCTACAGTTTAAGTGCTCGTGTGTGTGAGTGCATACATTCCTGCACTCTGCGACTGAATGGCGATCTGTTTATCTGCACGTGCGTATTCACATGAACGATTAGCCAGTGAAAGGTCCCGTCCACAAGTGGAGGGCGAGTGAGGAGCGCAGACAGCTGGCACCGCAGGAGGAGGCATCACATACCAGGGCAGGAGGAGGAGGAGGAGGAGGAGGAGGGAAGAAGACAGTATGAGACTTATAAAGTCTGTAGCTTCTCAGCTCCAGCTGCGCTCACATGTAGAGAGAGTCATTTTCAGGAATCTGTTTTTAAATAAATTAAATAAATCCTTATTTTCCAGAGCTAAAAATATCATTTGAGATGTTTCTCATCTGCAGAGAGAGGAGATGGAGAAAGAAAAAAGTACTAACTGCATGTGTGATTATTATTCATAATGTAATCATCATCCACATGTATTTAAATCAGTATGATGATGTCCCAGTGTAATGTTAATTAAAAATTGGAATCACCTCCTCATGGTTGTTTCCCTCTGGTCATAATGGCTAAAAAGTTTTTTGTGAGGTCACACTGACCTTGACCTTTGACCTTTAGCCACCAAAATATAATCAGTTCGTCCTTGAGTCCAGGTGAACGTTTGTGCCAAATATGAAGGAATTCCCTCGAGGCGTTACGGAGATATCGCGTCCACGAGAACGGGACAGACGGACGGACAACCTGAAAACAAAATGGCTGCAAAATGTTGCCGGCGCTGAGGAATAGAAAATAAAAAAGGCTCATGAGCAGAAAAACAAAGAACAAATTGCCGCTTGTTTCCCAACATCGTCTGACCTCATTCATCCAGTTTGAACCCAAATCCTTCTGATGTAATAACCAGCTGCAGTTCGTCCGTGTGGCGAGCACAGATTGTCAGAATTGTAATTCCATGTCATTTTTCCATCTGGACACTTTTATGTAAATGTTGCGTTGCAGGACTCGGGACGATATAAAACTAATCATTCAAAGTGCACAACTCTGGCAAGCGATCGCTGCGAGTCGTTCCCCACAGCAGCCGTTACAGTGAGAGAGACTTTTATTGATGATGCGCGGCAGAAAGAGGCCGACGGACGTCACATCAGAGGGATCCGTCCTGATCAGCTGCTGGAACCAGTTTAGAAACGTTTCCCGTCACAGCCACTCGAGGGCAGTTTAGTTTTTTACAACCTGTGTCTTTGAGGGTGGAAACTCACATTAAAACTGGTCTAAATGTAGTTAAACTCAGTCTGTAACTTCTGCTGCTCTCAATCAAAACAAACAAACAAAAAGATGTGTCAGTGGTTCAGGTGATTCTTACTGTTAGAAACTCTGAATGAAGCAGCTTCACATTTAAAGTCAGAGCGACGCTGTTCGGAGGACAGAGACTGAGGTTGATGCTAAACTTTGTTCTGACTGTTTCTCTGATAACTCAGGAACCAGACGTTCAGGAGGGTTTTACCAGCAGCTGAATGATCCACAGAGGAGTCCTCCTCTCCACAACAAACACACCAGGATTAAAACCAGGAGAAACTCTGAATAAAACAGTTTGACTTTAAACTTTAGACAAAACGTCTCAGAGCTGATTGTTTAAAACATCATGTCATCAGAACAGGAAACTGCGTCTGATTGTTGCCATGGAGATTTAAGTCTTGAGTAATGGCTAAAAAGTGTTTTGTGAGGTCACACTGACCTTTGACCTCCAGAGTCTAATCAGTTCATGCTTGAGTCCGAGTGAAGGTTTCTGCCAAATTTGTAGTCAAGACGTTCCTGAGATATTTCGTCCACAAGGAATGAGACAGACCAGAAAACAATATGGCTGCCGCTTTGACTGTCACTGTCGTGAGAGTGAGTCTGGTTATAAATAAATAATGACACATGCGATCAATTTGTCTTAATCTGGACTAAAAATCTCTGTGATTGGTCACTTGAGCTGTGTGGTGACTGTAGAGGATGAGGAGAGGAGAGGATGTACCCTGCTCAGATCTGTGTCTCAGAATCACATTTTTATTATTATTATTATTATTTGAAATCATAAAATGTATTTCTGAGATCAGACAAAGTCACGACCTGCAGCCGTGGAATCAGCTCGTTAACACTAATCAGATCCAGGTGTTGTCTCCGCTCGTTCAGCAGCAGCTTCTGGCCTCAGTGATGGAGCACAACGTTCTCCTGAACACCTTCGAGCAAACGCTCCGTCCAGAGAAAGACCGACCGACCTGAGTTTTTCCTCGTGCGAGTCGAGGGTGTCGAGGTAAATTTGTGTCGTTGGGCTGTGAACGACAACGCCGCCCACCATGATCCCCCCCGACACCTCCCTATGAGGTTTTGTGGCTGTATAACTACGTCACGCCGCCTCCACTTTTGCTCCAGCGCCAACATGAGTTTCTACCTCGTCACAATTTCCACTTGACTTTGCCTCATAACGAGATTTGAACGGTTGA
Organism: Seriola aureovittata; assembly: GCF_021018895.1. Lineage (NCBI taxonomy): Eukaryota > Metazoa > Chordata > Actinopteri > Carangiformes > Carangidae > Seriola > Seriola aureovittata. Next base: position 25,616,922 of record NC_079377.1, on the reverse strand, counting down.
CAGGTTTTCATGAAATTCAAAATGTGAATATTCAGGATCCCCAGAGGACGAATCCTTCACAGTCTGGACACTGGATGAATTTTATTTCCTCAAAAAGCATTAAATTAAAGGATATTAGCTTCAGGTGTGAGACCACAGATTCCTACAGGTGATGCACCAGGTAAAACCAGTTAGCTTGTCACTTGTGTTCGTACCAAGCAGCATCTGACAGCACATTTAGTTTCCTCTCTTTTCTCCGTGCTGGATTTCTGCTTGTGCTGCACGTTAAGACGATTCTACATTTCAGTTTATTTGACACCAGAACAAAATCCCTTAAAACTAGCTGACAGCTGCACCGAGCGTGTGTGTGTGTGTGTGTGTGTGTGTGTGTGTGTGTGTGTGTGTGTGTGTTAGTACGTTATAATTAAAGTGTGTGGAGACAGAACTGCTGAGTGAAAGAGTGTCGGGGATGCAGATACAGAGGCGCAGTGACAGACTGGTTAGATTGTTGTTCTGTTTTTTGGTTTTTGTTGTTTTCTTTGCGGAGACATGATGCAGCAGAACGCAGAGAGGCGGAGGAGATGATGACAGCAGCTGTACTCTGCTGCACCAGCAGCCTCAAGCTGCCAGAAATAGGAGACAGGCTCCAAAACCAGGAGACACACTTTTCACTTTGCAGCTGCTCTGACACAAACACTCGCCTTTTCACTCCCTGAATGTTTCATGAAACGTCCGACTCGCACATTTGACTGATTCAGACGCGTTTTACAGACAAAAGGAGGCGAGTCTGAACCGAGAGTCGGAGCTGACATCTGTTACTTAACCCAAACACTCGCCATGAAGACGCCACATGACAGATGATGACATCAACATCACAGCGAGTGTTTGTGTCATTGGGGTTACTGCAGGACGTTTTGTCCTATAAGACTTTATATAGAGACGTCACGTGATAAAGACAGACTGATGCAGGTGCAAGAATTTGTGCTTTAAGATACTTAAAATACCGTATTTTTACTACTTATTTTTAGTACTTTTTCTTAGACTAGTTCCAGGTCACATCCAGAGTCAGATAAAATATGAACCATTTGTGTGAAATTTTGTCATAATTGATGTGAAGTCTTGAGTGACCTTTGACTTTTGACCCCCAAAATCTAATCGGTTCGTCCTTGAGTCGGAGTGAATGTTTGTGCCAGTTTTGAAGATGTTCCTTCAAAGTGTCACTGAGATATCGTGTCCACGAGAAAGAGACGGGCGGACAAATATATTATCTATTTATTTATGTCAATAATAGTTTTTTAATTAGTTTTTCAGATGAAGTGCATTTAAATTTAAATTTTTTTTTTTTTTTAAAGTTCAATAAATGTTTCCAAAGTCAGTGAGTGATGGTGATCGATAATCTATCGATCAAAGTGATCGTGATTATGATTTTTGCCATAATGAAGTGAATGTGTTGTTGTACTTGAACAGACATGTTGTTGAACATACGTGTAGCATGTATTTGATGCTGTAACAGCAGCAGTAGTCGTCGTCGTCGTCGTGTGTTTCTGTTTTAAAGATGGTTTCTCTTTCTCTCTGTCGCTCTCTCAGACGTATCCCATGGTTCTTGAGTACCGGCCACGCATCGACTTCGGCTGAAGTTCGGCTGCAAGAAGAGGACCACACACACACACACACTCACACACACACACACGTATACACACACATACACACACACATACACACACACACACGTATACACACACATACCCACATTTGCACGTGCACACAAATACATACAAACACACAGACGCCCGCAATGTGCAGAGAAAGAGAAAGATTTAAATGTATTTTTGTACAGCCAATGATGAAGTGCATACGTTGTTATGGTAAAGAGGTTTTATGCTACATAGAATAATATATGCTATAATATATGATATTTTTAAATGTATGTCCCTGTGCCTAAAAACCTGTTGAGATCAGAAATGAAGTACGACCATATCTTCACTTTGCCTGTCTAACTCTGTAGATTAAATGTTGATTTTCTACCGTTCATGGATGTTTTCTTTTATATTTTATCACTTTCACTCTGACAGCAGCGGCTAACGGAGCTAATGGAGCTAACATAGATAACTGAGCTTACAGAGCTAATGGAGCTAACTGAGCTAACGGAGCTTACACAGCTAATGGAGCTAACGGAGCTTACACAGCTAATGGAGCTAACTGAGCTAATGGAGCTAACATAGCTAACGGAGCTTACAGAGCTAATGGAGCTAACATAGCTAACGGATCTTACAGAGCTAACGGAGCTAACAGCTAACGGAGCTTACGGAGCTAATGGATCTTACACAGCTAATGGAGCTAACGGAGCTAATGGAGCTAACATAGCTAACGGAGCTAATAGAGCTTACACAGCTAATGGAGCTTACAGAGCTAATGGAGCTAACGGAGCTTACAGAGCTAACGGGTCTTACACAGCTAATGGAGCTAACTGAGCTAAGAGCTAAAACGTGATGTTGCTTCAGGAGAAATGATTTCACATGAAAGATGCACAATGTTTTTATGAGTTTTCGATTGTGATGGACCGCACTAACTCTTAATGAATAAATTAATAAGTAAATGATTAATTATTTATATAAGTACACTAATTATAAATTATTAATTGACTTAGCTCCCTGAATGTCCAGCAGACAAGGAGCATCTGTGGCATCATTAATAATTATTCTATCTTAAAAAGACCAAGTTTATTCGCTCTGTGAATGTGCAGCGATGATCCTCTGGACAGTTTGATTTATTTATATGTTTAGCCTTGAATTGTGTCAGTGTCATGTGTGGAGGAGCAGCCATGTCACAGGAAAAGTAATAAAGCTTTTCCTTCATTATTTTAGCCATTAAAAACAGGAATTGTAAAAAGGATTTAGAAATGAACGATTAATTCATCAATAAATACTTTTAAAAATTAAAAAGATTTAAAAATGGATTTATAAAAACAGCATAGAACTCCAATTAAATAAACCATTTATAAATACATTTATTAATCCATGTGCTATTTGGAAAGGAATTTAAAAAAATGTGAATAAATAACTGGATTCCGTTTTCAAGAGTTTATAAATGAATGATTAATTCATCAATAAATACTTCTAAAAAATATTTCTATTATTTATACATATAATAATAAAGTTTTAGGTTGTTTTTATGAATCTAGCTTTAAATCTGAAATATTTATTGATGGATAAATCGTTCATTTATAAATTCTTTTTACAAATTCTGTTTTTAATGCCTACTAAAATATATAATTAAGGAAATGCTTTATTACCTCTCCTGCGACGTCCCTGCTCCTCCACAGTCATGAGGTACAAGTTTTATATGGTTGAAATTATGGGATGCTTTTAGGAGCTGGATTTCGTCTGTACCTTAGAAACAGGAGCCTGAGAGTCTGAACTCAGGGCACAAAGGTAAAGTCTGAACAAAGTGATCTCCTCTGAGTGAAGAGGCTCTTTACTTTTCATCATTTCAATGAAGAAGATCATGAATCAAAGAGTTAAACCGGAGATTTATTTATTTATGATTGATTGATTGATTGATTGATTGATTGATTGATTTATGTGGTTAATGTTGCTAACATCCCTAACAGCCTTATTCCTGTGACCTGCATCACTCTCATGACGCCACGTTACATATCAAGGTGCCAAAATGCCCCCCCCCCCCCCCCCCTGAGTTTTGTATGAGTGCAGAGACGCCTTTCTGATATGACTGAGTTCAGTCTGGACTCTAATCAGCTGATTCTCTGTTACTGTTACTGATAAAGGACGTTTGTCATCAGCAGTCGGAGCCTCTGAACAGCTGATAGTTTAATGTCATTGAACAGAGAAAGTTTGCTGTTGACTTTAGAGACAGTAGTTTGACAAGAAGGTTAATTGAACTCTCCATAGATTACACAGATGAAGACCATGATATGTGGTTGAAAGACAGTGACTTTGACGACTACAAAATCACAGCGTCGTGAGGTTTTTCTTAACTTAAGAACAAAGTTCTGCTTTTATTCATTTGGGTCAGAGAGAGGACAACAGGTCACTATTCACACAGTCTAAAGGAGTCGGAGCGGTGGAGCAGGGTGGAGATGCCGAGGCAGACTGGAGGACGAGCACGAAGAAAAACACAGGAAAACTAGAACCACCTCCTTGTGGTCGTATCCCTCCGCCACTCAGAGGTCCCAGGTTACATCCCTGTTTATCCAGAGTCACATAAAATGACCTTTACCTTTGACCTTTGATCTTTAACCACCCAAATCTAATCAGTTCATCATTGAGTCCAACGTTTGTGCCAGATTTGAAGAATTTTCATCAAGGCGTTACTGAGATGTCGAGTCCACGAGAATGAGACGGATGGACGGACAACCTGAAAACAAGATGGCCGCCGCTCTGACTGTAATCATTAAACTAAAGATTTGGAAAACAAAATGTGTGTGAACATTTTACTGACACAAATGTACATATTGACGACATTTCTTCATCTCGTCGACAGAAACATCTGGATCTGGCTGTTATTACGTTTCCTGTTTTAATTAATTAGCATTGTTTTGTTGAAAGACTGACAGTTAAATATAATATATGGATATATTTTACCTCAAAATAAAAGATTTAAGTACTTCATCACACACTGTACACACACACACACACACACACACACACACACACACACACTCGTCCTTCCAGCTGTTCGTCTTGCCCTTGTTGTTTTTTCAGGTCAGAGTTATGTAGGTCGCAGATCCCTGTGGTTCTTCATGTGACTCACAGAGATGCTGCTGTTGACCCGTCAACACTCACAGACTCTGGGTTTGTATGAACGGATGAACGGGAGGCGACATGAGACATTAGACATCTTGAATCCAAATCCATGGCCCTTTATTTAAAATTTTAGTCATGACACAAACGTCTGTATGTGGTGCAGCCGTGAAAACATGACGTCTTTGGTTTTACAATATTATTTCTCTCAGTCACATAATAAATCTTTAATGAAGAGCTGGAACAAACAGATACAGAATATAGAAATCACAGTTTGGAATAGGATCATTTTTCCAACATTAAAGCTCCTTTCTCCTTCTTCTTCTGTGTTTTATTTGAAGTGTTGATCCATAAGAAGATATAAAAACCATCTCAGTGTAGTTTAACATCTCCTCTCTCAGGCTTCTCTCTGCAGCTCTAGTAACAACAGGTCTGTGAGCCACTCAGAAGAGAGGAGGCTCTGAGCCTCTCTTCTGATTGGCTGACTGTTTTCTGAGTGATCCAATAAAAATAAAGCAGATTTCAGGTAAAAACACTCAGAGAAACCAAATCCTGCAAGGTTTGCATGGTGGGTCCAGGTGGGCGGGGCTTGGTGACTGCTTTGTTGTGACATCACAAAGTTCCAGAAGTCCTGACGGCTGGTTTTAAGGCTTTCTTTAAGTTTTCTACTTACGACCGTTAAGGTTTATTTACTTTACTTAAGGGTGCTGCACAGAATATCTCAAAAGATTTCATTAGTAAAGTAAAAATGTTAAGGACTGAGTGCAGGTCAAAGTTGTGATGTAAAATTAACTCTCTGGATCAAGTTCAAAAGACACATTTTTTTTATCTAATCGATTATCAATCTGAATTATAATCTATTGATTTATGCTTTATTTCTCATATTTCAGTTTAGCAAGCTCAAAGAAAATGAACAAATAAAAGTGTCGCTTTTAAATCTTTTTAACTCACAGAGATAAAACACAAGGTCGTACTTGTGTTGTCTTTAACCTCATTTTATTTTTTCACTGTTATTATTCAGTTTCACATTGAAAACCAGAATTTGTGGTTAAAATCACGAGCACTGAATGACTCATCGCACGCAGAGCTGCTGACAACTGTTTTTTAAATTAAATATTGATTAAATTTATCAAATTAATTCTTTTTAAAAAAAATATTTTGTCTGTTTTATCAGAATGAAATCCTACATTTCCCAGGACCGACGAGCTCGCTGGGTGTGTGGACTCGTGTGTTTCCCCTGTGGCTTTGTTGTGTGTGTGGGAGGAGAAGGTGTTAATGAGCGTTATGAAGACTGAAAGTTTCAACAGGAGCGCGAAGGTTTGATCCAGCTGAGAAAAAGTGAGAGCTTCTGTCTCCACACTCAGATCACGACTCGCCGCCTGAGGACAAGCCGGTTTCACTTCCTGTGGTTCGGTTGATTTTGTCAAACAGAAAACTGAAGACGAGCGAGTGAGAAACTGCAACAGAGGCGGAGCTCATCAAGGTTTCTCTACTGTTCTGTGTCATTATATATTTACATTCTCTTTGATTTTTTCAAAAAGTAAAAAGAGAAAGAAATGAAATAAATGAGAAGGATTTGTGGAGGTGTAACTAAGGAGTTTTTGGAGTGAGAGTTTCAATCTGAAGCGATGGAGTCTCTCGAGTGGCGGCTTCAGGTGCCAGAAACCGATCGACAGAGCAGCGCTGCGTTCCCGCCTCCACAGGTGTGGCATCTGAGACAGCGAGCAAGAGCCGAGGTGAGGCCGAGGCTAATGACAACATGCTAACATGAGCTAACTCGCTCCAGGAGGCGGGACCTACAGGCTGATGGTGACGTGACACTGACGCTGTGAGACGTGAAAAGATCAGTATTACAATATATATAACAAAACATCAGTTATCAATCAGTTATTAACTAACAAATAAAGATGGCTGCCGATCCACTTCATATTTTAAAGAAACTGCTCTGTCACTTTCTTTTTTTTTTTTTATAAATGATTATATTTTAGGTAAAAAAATGACACCTCAAAATTCATTTATTTTCTTTAATAATACGTATCCCTTTCTCCTTATTATTATTATTATTATTATTATCATCACAAAACTCTCGGTTTGAACTTTTTGGACTTTGACTTTTTATGTTCGGACATTTGTTCCCTGCTTGTTGTTTTATTTTGTAATCACTTCCCTTGTGTGTCTCACGTCGGTTTGACTTCCTGTCTTTGTCCCGTCTCCCTGCGCTGTGACTGTCGGCCCCGCCCTGATGTGTTTCACCTGTTGTTCACTCACCTTTGCCTCCCTGGTGTGTTTAAGTCTCTGTGTCAGTCCGTCTGTTTTCTCCTCTGTGTTTCTTGTCATTACAGAGTGTCTGCATTTGGGTCGAGCCTTCCTAAAACCTGACAGCTGTGATGTATTATCATGACAAACACATGATATCATTTTAAAATAAAGAATCCAAACTCTGAGTTATTATTCAATGAATCATTTCTGCTTTTCAAAACAAAAAAGAAAAGTGTTCCAGATTAAAGGAAAGTCTGAATCTCTCCATATGAGTTTCTGAAGACGCCCCGTCTTTGTCACATTAAACTGGGTCCTGAATCCTCCTCAGCCCTTCAGACCTGGACTCCTGCCAGTCTGCCGGACACACAGACGCAGACAGACACGGTGACATCAGTGATACTGAAGGCAAACGGCGTCTGGCGCGAGACATGAGTGTGTCTCAGCTCAGGTGGACTCGCTGACAGCAGCAACAGTCAGCGTGGCCTTTTAGTATAAATACATGTTAGTGAGTGAGACGAAGAACCAGACGGGATCCCAGAGCTCGACCTTCAGCGGGAGACACGCTCATAAAGGAAGGAGCTGTTTCTGAGATTCATGTTGAATATATTTTTACCACAGTAGCAGCACAAATCTGATGATGATGATGATGATGATGATGTTTTTCTGGCCTTATATTGTCTGTGGATGATTCTTGATGTTTTGGTGACCTCTGACCTTTCTGTCCTTGGTCCATATTGAGGTATCTCAGAAACTACAGGCCAGATTTTGATTAGGATGTTCTTTGTCCCCAGAGGATGAATCGTGGTGTTTTTAAGGACCTTGTTAACTTTCCTCTGCTTCAGTAAGAATCCACCAGGCAGATTTCTATAAATATATATTTACTGTATGTGACAGAAATGTGACGCTCTGATATCAGCAGAGGAATTTCTCACTGCTGCAGCTGCGTGGCACGACCTCGCCCCGGTGTCGTCCCACCGCCTGGTATCCGCACTCGACACAGATATCAGCGGGTCAAAGGTCGGGCCAAGTTAAACAGCAGATGGCACGAGACGCCCCGGAGCCGGGGGGGGGGGGGGGGCTGACACTCACTCTGCTTAGACAAACAGCAGCCGGCAGGATCCCGCTGAGGGTCTGCGAGCGTGACACCGAGGGCATCACCAGTACATGTTCACGCTGTGTGTTGGATCGCTGCAGCGTTCAGGCCGCAGCTTCAAGACACAGCTGATCAGATGTTTCATTATTGATTCCTCTCTTCTTATCTGATAAATATGTTTTTAAAAAGTTGTTTTTATGTCAGAATTTCTCTTCTTCTACAACGTTAAAAAAGTGACGATGCATCTTGAACACAGCTCTGAACCAGCCCCAGAACGGCCTTGGTGGAAAAGGTCTAAGAGGGAGCTGCGTTTAAAACATCGTATAAAACTGCAGGTGAAACACGAGCCTCATTTGATTTTCCTTTAATTGATCTGGTATTAACCTGCTGGTTAACAGGCTGATAACTGTTAAAGTTAGCTCAGTCCCAAGGCAGGCTAACTGTTAGCTTCATCCACATTTCCTTTCAAATGTCACGCTGATCATTTTCCACTTAAATCCAAAGATACGAAGCTACGAGAGCAGACGGTGTCCAACAACAACAACAACAACAACAACAACAACAACGACAACAACAACAACAACAACAACAAATTCAAATAATAATGTTTGAATTTACACACGAGTCTATTTAATATTAAAAAGACGACACACACGACTCGCTGCGAGGCGTTGTGGTCACTCAGTCAGTGTGGGACAATTTAAAACATGATATTTTAACAAATCTATTATAACGTCAGTGTCGCATGATTCAGATATTATTGCAAATATGTGCTGTTAGCACTTAGCTTAGCCTTAGTCTTATAGTAAACATTACAATAAACCAAGCAAACTCAACTTTAGCTTATTTTCAAACAGGTGGCCGTCTTCACAACTTCAAAAAGTCAAGAAGCATTGAACAACAAGTGCAACACCCGGCCGGGTCCGTCACTTTTTTGTGTCCCCTGGAAACACTTCCGTTGTGCAGCACAGCCTCTGTGTATTTGCATGTGTTTTGTCAAGTGTCAGTGAGTTGAGCCCTCAGGGCCACTGTACCGGGGGGGGGGGGCCACTGTACCGGGGGGGGGGCCACTGTACCGGGGGGGGGGCCACTGTACCGGGGGGGTCCACGGACCACTCTTTGATACAGGCTGGTTTAAATCATCCATTTAAATCCCTCCAGTAACTAAACCACATGTGCAGACCACATATTCTGCTTCACTCAGAGATATGTCACATTACACTGAAACTCCAAGGCAACACATGATAAACAACAAAGATAGGACAGGACAGCTCTGCAGTCGATCGGTGAGATGGTGAGGAGAGGTATCACTCCTCAGAAGTTTCTGCAGACTGTCCGGCCTGTAGCTTTAAGTCAGTGAGCGGGCGGCGACGTCCTGTAACACGCCGCACGTGTGTTTCCTGACACACACTCGGCTCGAGCGGGTGCGGTGATCTCTGCTGCAGCAGCACATGTGGCAGGCGACAGATGTCACCACAGGGGTCACAAAATCATTAATATTTATCTGCTTTTATTTCAATTCATTTCTATTTAATAAGGTTCTGAGTGGATGGTGGTGTAAGGTCACACTCAGAGAAGACGACTGTATCACACCGCTGAGGTGATGTATGCGTTATTTATAAGATGAGCATGTAAGTTATTTTTATAAGTGACATTACAGGAGATGGTGTGTCTATGTGCGTGTGCGTGTGTGTGTTTGGTCACATATGATTCTGTGTGATGGCGTTGCAGTAAAATGTGTGTGCTGAATGTGTGTTAGCAGACTTGTGTGTAATAGCATCTGCATGACTTTGCACCCCTTCAGTGAATGTGTGACTTTATCTGTGAGACATGTACGTGTGAGTGTGTGTGTGTGTGTGTGTGTGTGTTTAAGAAAGTGTGCATGTGTGTGTGGTGATATTTACAGCAGCAGCTCCACCTGCAGATGTCGTCACCTCCTCCTCAGTCACATGTTGCTCTCTGCTGCCCTTTGAAGGCAAATAGCAGCAACTACTGCACCAGACAGTGATTTAAAGTATTACTCATAGTTTCTTAGAGCTCCTCCAGTGTAAAGGTGTGTGTCCATGTGTAGTGTGATTATAGATCAGCTCTAGCTTCTATATTAATACTGTGAAAGTATCAAAGCCTCAGTCCACAGAGAAATGCACACAGCCTGTATTCAGAAACTGAGCCTTAAAACCAGCCGTCAGGACTTCTGGAACTTTGTGATGTCACAACGAAGCCGTAATGAGTCCTGACACCTGGTATTTAAGTCTGAGGTTAACAGAAGGTCAGGATATTTTCACGTTTCATTCTACAACATAAAATACGTTAGTAATAAGATTATAAAAGTTTTGGATTTTTCATTCTTTTTTTAAAAAATATTTTTGTTTTGACTTTTTGTTTTCGGTTTATTCATTTTCAATTTAGTTTTAATTAGTTTTTAAAGCAGCTTTGCTCGTTTAGTTTAATTTTCATTTTTTTTGGAATGTTTGATTTTAGTTTTTATTAGTTTGAGTTTTACTCTTAGTTTATTTTGTAATAAGGGAGATTTATCAGAGACGAGATGTGAAACTACACTGAGGTACTACACATGGTTTTTATATCTTCTTATGGATCAATACTTCAGATAAAACACAGAAGAAGAAAAAAATGTGGAGCTTTAAAGAGGAACTTGAAACTAGAATGTGGAAATGAAACCTACAAAACCAACATGGCTGACCTCAAGACGTGAGACTGAACCAGATTACTGTTCAGGCGAACGTACAAATGGAGGAGCGTGTTCTTGGATGTGACAAAGCTTTTAGCAGTTCGCTGTATTCTCGTCCCACTTCAGCTTTTCATCCAAATTTGGACTCTGTGGCGGCGGCCGCCAGTGATGGTGGAGACTGGTGAACGCCTGACGAACAGGTGGAGGAAATAAAAGGAACACTTAACAATCTCATTCAGGACATTACAGCAGCGCTGTAATTGATCCTCGTTGGCTGAAACGGCTGAATACAAGAGAGACTAAATGTGGCTCGTCCACGTTGCCAGAAACATGTCACACTTGATGATGAATGATGCACCAGAATCGGCCTCAGCATAGCTTGGGCCGGTTCCCCGGGTCGCCGACTGGAGCCGGTTTCTCTGCCCAAATCAGGATCCAGGGCAGGATCCACATCGGGTTCTGTGGAGCCACGACAGCTGAGGTGCTTCCAGCATCTGACATGTTTTACAGTCAATCACAATCACTTCATCTCTTCCTGTACACGAGGCGCGTTGGGACATACTCGGAGCGTCTTAGCGATGACCACGACGCCGCGTGGGGCGGTCGACTCAGCACATGGTGCAGCAGCAGCAGCAGCGGTGGCGGCAGCGGCGGCGGCGGCCATTTGTGGAGAAGTCATGTTCAGCTACTTGGAGCTGGTGACAAATGAGGATGCCAGAGGAGTGACAGCGTGACTGCAGACGCTCCACAGGTCAGAGGTCATTTAGATTCAACAGGGTGTGAGGGTCCAGGAGGCGGAGCTTACAGTGTTCAGTACGCAGTGAGGTACTGAAATGGACCTTTAGTTTCTTTAGAACAGATCAGTTCTATCAAAGTGAAACACACTGAACATGAATCACTTTATATATAAAATGTTGATTTTCACTAATTGTCAGTTTTCTAAAATAAATGTCAATAACTGAAGGATTTTGTATCTGGAAGTTTCTGCTTCATAAAGGAACAAAGAGACGTCGCTGCAGCTGCACCTGGATCACCTGGATCACCTGGATCACCTGGATCACCTGGTGGAGCGACGACACGTCAACGCCATCCATCACATCTACTCTTCTACAGAGCATCATCATCATCATCATCATCAGACATCAGAAGACACACAGACACACACACACACATACACACACACACACACACACACACATACACACACACACAGACACACACAGACACACACACACACACACACACACACAGACACACACACACACACAGACACACACACGCACATACACACACACACACACAGACACACACACACACACACACACACACATACACACACACAGACACACACACACAGACACACACACACACAGACACACACACACACACACACACAGTGATCTGTCAGTGTGGAGGATAAATGGCGTCTGGGCGTGTTGGTGACAGCTCGTTCCAGACGTCATGGTCTCTGCTGTAAGACAATCTGACCCCCCCCCCCCCCCCCCCCCTCCCTCTGTGACCTCACTCTGATGGATTACAGTTACTCCGGCCGTGTGGTCGCTTCTCGTCACTTACATGAAGCGTCTTATTCACCATCTCTGCTTTTACACTTCCTGCTCAAACTATTAATACGTTCACTGACTGTGACGTCGCTCTGCCTCTCGCTCCATCTAAGACCTGCTACTGGAGCCAGATATTCAGACCACCTCTGCTTGATCAGGTTACCATGGAAACCTCCACATAAGAAATATGAAAATATAACAGAGATTTCCTTGAATAATAATCAAATGATTTAAAAAATGTTTTGAATGAAACCATAATATTTCAATGGAAGCACTTTACAATAAGACTTTATAATATATATATATATATAATATACTGTTTTTCTGTATATTTGCATATTTGTATCTTTCATTTCCCTGCATCAGGACAGTTTGGTCACATGCTGGTGAGTCTTTGGATGTGCGTCCAACTGTTTGACCTCTAATAACCCTCTTTGCAACCGTTCTTACTGTGGATCCTCGTTTTGTGTTGTGCGTCAAGCTCTTAGAAAAATAACAGGAGGCTTCAAAATTGTACAAATCTTTAGTAAGAATCATGAGAATATGATGAAAGAACAGAAAATATAGTTTGATGTTTATACAAACAAAAACAGCTGAAAATGGAAGAAATAAAGCTCAGAAGTTACAGTCTGGCTCTACATGTAAAGGGATTTTAATCTTAAAGTTTTTGGTTAGAAATCTGATTGAAAATATTAATTAATGGTTGAAACTCACTATTTTAAGACTCTGTTTTAATAACAGATGGCCCACAGATGTGTATTAGATCATGTTTCAAAGCCCCACATCAGCACTTTCAGCTTGCTTCCTCGGCTTGACGCTACATGACCGTATAAATAAAGTTAAGTTCATGGTAATGAAACATGTTCATAGTATTCCCCAATGAACAGACACCAGACTCCAGAGGGTTTGAAAGAGAAAGTTGTTGGTGTTTACTGTCTCAGAAGAGTTGCTATCAGTCCAGAATGAATTATGCAAAATATATTCTGCTTCAAGTCAATGGGGCGGCTGCAGGATGATTTAAAGTTGACAGAGCCGCTCTCTCTTGGCGAGTTGAAACGCTGAATGAAGGACCTTGTGGCAGATTCAATAAGGAGCTGTCCTTGCAAAATGTAAATGAGTGTGGCCTGTGAAACATGCTGATTGGCTCCTGGGCCGCCGCCTCCTGCAGGACCCCTGTGGAAAAACTCATTCCGTCAACGTGTCTGTTCCTCTGCCTGATCTCACCTGTTTCATTTCAGCTGAGAATCCACAGTTCGCTTTGCTTTAATTATCATTCTCTTAACGTCACCATTCGTCTGGGTTTATTGATGCAACGCCATAGGAAGAGGAAGAGGAAGAGGAAGAGCCGGCATCAAAGATGAAATACCTCCTTTTAACATGTCAGCGTTCGTCACATGACAAATGACTGTCAGCAGCAGCTGCCAAACAAAAACCGTAAAATTAAAGTAAAATGTCCTGATTCAAATAAAGTGTAAAAACAATAAATTTACAGAAAGTTTCATTAATATTTCTACAGAGAAAAACTGTTATTTTACATTATTATTATGTAATTATTATTATTTCTACTAAATTATTATGATCAAACACCTTCAATAAAGTGACACCACAAACTTTTTCCTAATAATAAAATTAAGTGTCAATCAATGAAATATTAACACATGCTTAATATTGTAAAGTAAACCTTTTATTTTGGAAGACAAAGTAAAAAACACTGTGTAAAACAGATTAAAATCATCTCAAACTTCAACTTGCAGTATTTGTGTCTGAAGAACTAAAACTGGCATTTCTCCATTGGTCTATCTGCCTGTTAAGGTTCCTATAATGAGGAGGTGATGATGTCACCTCTGAAAGAGGGGGGCTGTGGAGCTGAGGGGGGTGGGCTGTTGTTTTTTAGCTTCAGTTTGATCTTGTTTTCCACAGTATTCTCCATATAGTTCTGACAACACATGTGGACAAACATTAAACTATCTTTTATGTCAGAATCCAACTATACAGTGTATTAATAAGTCAAATCACAACATCCCACAAAGATCAATGAATCTTTACCAGAAGTGACGGAGCAGATGAAGAAAAATCCACCTTCAAACTGCCAGTAATCAGCTGGATCCTTGGAGCATCTGGGGGGAAGAAATAACAGGAGACACTAAGATTCACTGTCAAGTCCTTAAAAAGTATGATTCAATCATTTTTTTGTTTCCCATTACTTTAATAAAGCTTAAACAAATGTTATTTAAATGATTTGTACCGACAAAGAATGCTCTGACCTTCTGTGGCTGCTTTCTAATGTTCCACCGGACTAAACATCAAACACCTGAAGCTCATCTTCACAACTCTGCTTGTGTTAAACAGACTGTGCAGACACCTGTGTAGGAGATACTGACAATGTGCCTGAAAATAATGGAGGAATATTGTCAGTCCGTCAGTCAGTCAGTGCTGCTGCGGTCCAGCCACAAATCTGACCACATAACTCTCTTCTCTGAAACTTTCCCTGGCTGCTTGTTGTGTTCAGAATACAATAGAACTTGTTATTGTGTTTTAAGTTCATCACAGTTAGCTCCAACATGTTGTTTACCGGTAAATGTCTTATTCTGTGTTCAGTTGTTCTCAAAGACTCAGAGGAGTCGGCGGTTCAATTTTTTCTGGTAAGTACATTTTGTTTTAAGCCTGTTTCTTTGCTAGCCAAAATTAGCATCCCTGTTAATATCACAGTTCAGGTGAAGATGCACCGTGCTAACCAAGCTAGCCAGCTAGTGCTAGCGTTAGCTGATAGTTTAGCAATTGCTATGCTAACGGTACCTGGCCCCGCTGGGATGATAACCTGTGACAACCTGGGTTAGCTCGTGGAGGTGTTCAGTCAAAGCCCAATAAAAAGGTGAATTTAATCAACGTTAATCTAACGACGTTTGGTTTGTGTTTCTCCACATGTGACCCAGTTTAAGTGATCTGCGTTAGTGTAATGCGCAGCGTTAATGTTAGTTAATACATTGTCCATCAAGACGTTGTGATAGTTTAAGTTAAGACAGGTCACACCCAAACACCAAGACATCACTGATCATGGGAAAGTGCTGGAATGTCAGCTTTAGTTTTCTATACAATAACACAAGGTTTATCTATGATGATGATGTCGCCGTGCGAGCGCTGATCGACGCTGCCCTCGGCTTTTAGACATGGCACTACACAGAGGTCAAGGATGTGGTGGCAGCTGCCTGACGGATGTTTCCTGGGCTGATCAAAGGGAGTTCAGTGACAATAGAGAAGCAATGGTAAATTAAACATAAAAAATCATTCATTTTCTTGAAGAAATTGTTTGTATTTTCAGTTGTTAACGACACAAAAAGTGACGGAAAAGTAACTAAACTACTTGAATGAATGTATCTGAACAGCAAAGGCTGCAACATGTAGTTAGTAGTGTAATTACATGAAGTACACGACTCCTAAACACTGCACGCTCACAATGTGTTGATGTTGAGCAGGTGTAATGTTTACCATGTTCACCATCTTCGTTTAGTGTGTGCATTTAGCCTCAATCTCCACCTGGAGGGAACAAAATAAGTGTCAAATGAAATAAAAGAGTTAGTGAATTTAATTACTGAGGTTCAGTAATTCAAGCTGTATCAAGAGAAGATGCCTGTAACTTAACCATCACAGGCCTGTACGAACTTGTAAGAACGACACATGCACATACTGGGAACCAGCAGGACTGGAGAAACCTGCTGCTGGTTCCCAGGTCAAAGACATGAAGTGTCGTGACAGAAGATTTATGGCATGTTCTTGTATTCTTGCCAACAAACCAACGAGTGTTCCTTCATCGTGTGCCAGGATTTTCCTTATATTTTGTGTAAATTAAATCAGTTTTAGGGATATAAACAGTTTATTATCTCCAACAGAATCAACAGAAATATTGAAGGTGCTGTTCCAAAAGAAAATTGTCAAATGTTAATATTAAAATATTCCTTCTACATCATAGTCTGCATTTACACTCTGCCCCTCCCAGATTAGTTTCACCTGCCCCTCATTATCCCTCCCCCTCTGGTGTATTTAGTCTGTTTTCTTCTCTCAGTGTCAGTTTGTGTCTGTTTCAAGTGTTTCAGCAGTTTTCATAGTGTTTTAGTGTCTTCGTCTTCTCCCTGCTGGACTCTTCTGCCTTTTCCTCTGACTGATTACCTGGGAATCAACCTTTTCTTTAGTAAAAGTAAAAGTCTGTTTGTGAATCGAGGATCTGTGGTTTCTCCTGTCGTCTATTTCATTGTGTCGTCATCTTCTTTATTTATTTTCTTTTTCAGATCTCGAAGGTCGTCATTGTCTTTGCTCTGAATTCCTCGTCTGTCTTTGGGCCTCCTCAGATTTGCAGACTAGGACATGTGAGTGGACTCCACATTACTGCTGTGTGGATTTAATGTTATTATTAGTCATAAGGAAACTTGGGACTACAGTGATAAAAGACATTAAAAACAAGTCAGAAGCTGACAGTCTCAGCAGATCTCAGGTGTTCATGAAGCTTTTTCCACAGGTGAGGAGCAGAGAAGCTAAAAGCTGCTTCACCTTGCTTGGTTCTGATTCTGGGAACACAGAGTAAACCTGTCCCAGGTGAACATGAGGGTTTTACTGTGTTTTGGATACTCCCATATGCAAATGTACACATATTAATATCATGGCTTCCTCAAAAACCGAAAAAATTGTGCTGTTTCATAAAGTATCTACCTTAACACAGAGACTTACAGAATTTGAACATGATGGGAGTACCCTCCACCTTTTCCATTGACTGCAATACAAATTCAGGAGCTGAATTCCAGAGAAAAGCAGAAAAAAACGACCCTTTTTTGTAACTTGCTCCTGTTTCCACATTTTTGGTTCTAGAAACACCAAAGCCACATTATCTGTGCACAAAGATCTGTTGACAATCATGGTTCGCTCATGGTTCTGAAAGGAGTTACCGTTCTTTTCAAAAATATCAGTTGTTTGAGAGGCTCGCGAAGCCAAAATCTCACTCGGCTGTGTGAGCTCTGTGTCTTCCAGCTAGACACAGCTGTTCAAAACAGCTCGTTAAGAGACTCTTTGATCCCTGTGATGTTTACAAACACAAACACAAACACAGCCACACAAACACAGACACACACACACACACAGAACACAAACATATATATGTTGACAGAAAAACACAAACACTATCTCTACGATTTTGATTAACCTTCAAAATAAAAGCCTTAATATGGTAAGAGGTAATTTTTAGCTGTAAAAAAAAAAACAACCTTATATGCAATTTATACTGCAAAACCCAGAAGCACAGACACTTTCAAAATAACAGTTTCTTATTATTATTCTTTTGCTTGATATGTGGCTTATGAGTTCTTTATTAGGAAAATTGAAAAAAGCTAAATTGCTGTGGATAAAGCGAGGCTAGCTTTTTCTACCTGTTTCAAGCCTTTGTGCTAAGCTAAGCTAACCGGCTGCTGGTTGGATTCCTATGTTCAATGGACTGATATCCGAGTGCTATCATTTTTCTTATGTAGCACTCAGCCAAAAAGAATAACAGCACATTTCTCAAAAGTATTTAAATTAAATAATTGGGGTTGACTCCAAATTTGAGGAGATTTTTCTTAAGAAAAGCAGCATTTGTTAATTCCACATTTTGACTGCTACTGTTGTGACTTGGAGGAAAGTTAAACCTCAGTTTCTGTGTTAGTCCATTATCTTACAGTATATATTTGTTCCCAGTCCTCAACTACAGCATGGCTGTCAACATCCTGGGAGTGGCGGTAATGATGGTTTTCTACCTGCTGGTTCTCGGGGTCGGGATCTGGGCGTCTGTCAAGTCTAAAAGGGAGGAGAGCAGAAGTGCAGCTAACAAGATGGACATGGCCCTGCTGGGAAACCGAAGCATAAACAAGGTGGTGGGGATCTTCACAATGACAGGTGATGTATTATTGTTGTGGAGGCTGTTGCTGCACTCTTTGAATTTAGGGAACAGCAAATACAGGTAACACTAAAGCTGAAGCTGAAGAATGTCAACAGACCAAAACCTGCAAACTGTGCTGCCAGCTGTTTTCAATAGAAAACTAAACTGTACCTGCTCCTCCTGTGAACTCATGACTGTATTTCTATGTGCTTGTTCGTCCCGTAGCCACGTGGGTCGGAGGATGTTTTATCATGGGATTAAGTGAGATGACTTACACCCCCTCTATGGGACTAACGTCAGCCATAATCATGTTAACAGCTTTCTCTTTTTGTTTTATTTTAGGTAAGTATTGATGATTTATAATAAAAAACATTTAGATGATGTCTGTATATTTAGAACAAACAGTATTTCATTCAAAACACATTAGTGTTACCTCGCTGTGTAACAATATCGAAATAACAAATAACCAAGTTCAGAGGGATATTAAAGCTCCTCCAGTGTAAAGGTCTGTGTCCATGTGTAGTGTGATTATAGATCAGCTCTAGCTTCTATATTAATACTGTGAAAGTATCAAAGCCTCAGTCCACAGAGAAATGCACACAGCCTGTATTCAGAAACTGAGCCTTAAAACCAGCCGTCAGGACTTCTGGAACTTTGTGATGTCACAACAAAGCAGTCACCAAGCCCCGCCCACCTGGACCCACCATCCAAACCTTGCAGGTTTTGGTTTCTCTGAGGGTTTTACCTGAAATCTGCTATATTTTTATTGGATCACTCAGAAAACAGTCAGCCAATCAGAAGAGAGGCTCAGAGCCTCCTCTCTTCTGATTGGCTGACTGACCTGTTGTTACTAGAGCTCCAGAGAGAAGCCTGAGAGAGGAGATGTAAAACTACACTGAGATGGGTTTTGGTTCTTAAAACCACAAATATATCTAGTTATGGATATCAAAACTATAATATGGGACCTTTTAAAGGAGATTTATTTCTACAGGAAATGCACACAGAACAGATTGCAGTTGGAATAAAGTCAATTATCACTGGTTGTATTATGGTTTTTAAACCAGTTTGAGTTTTTTGCATTTATTAAAACTTTCCCAGGAGCTAGAAAAGCACTTAAGAAACACCAGTGTGTAGTTAGGACAGGTAGTCAAGACATTTAGTAATGCATCCGCTGGCTGTTACATCACGCATAGCTTCCCTTGACGCTTGATGACAATAAAACATGATGAGATGTTGGTATCACATACAGATTGTATGTCAGTAGCAGAGAGACACGGGGTCTTTCTTATTTATGTTAATTATTGAAATGATGACCCTTTACTGTTTTCTCTTGAACGTGCGTCTGCATCCTGCCAACAGCATAACAATCTGTCTTTTATTTTGAAGGTGGCCTTGTGTTCGCCAAGCCCATGAGAGACAACAAGTATGTCACCATGTTGGACCCTTTCAATGTCAAGTATGGGAAAGCAGTGTTGGCCCTTCAGTCACTGTGTGCACTGCTGATTGATTTTTTGTGGTTGTCGGGATTACTGATTGGTTTAGGTACAGTATGTTTGCACTTTACCCACGTCTACCCTCTGGTTTCTATTGTATTCTACCTTTTCAATAATGAAAAGCATTTTACTAGTTTGAATTAAAAAAAAAAACATGTAAACACTGTCACATTATGGGGATTCATTCTGGGACTAAACCATCAAATTTTGGGGTAAATCTTTGCTTTTGGTAAAGTTTTGAATGAGAGCAGCTGAAGGTTTTTGGGAGCGTTGGTATTAATTATATGTAGTGCTTAGTCAGGAATTTAATGTAAGTCAATAAAATGACAAAACAAACAATAAAATCGTCCCCTGTGTTGGTAACAGGTGGCACCACAAGTGTGATTTTGGATTTGTCCTACACTGTGAGCATCTGGATCTCTGTCATCGTCATCATTGTCTACACGCTGCTGGGCGGACTCTACTCTGTGGCCTACACTGACATCATACAGCTCGTCCTAATATTCATCACCCTGGTGAGTTCAGTAATTATTATTTTTACTTTCAGTAATGATATAGTTTCATATCTGCAGTTTTAAGACAGGAGGAAGCTTTTGATTTATCAGTTTTAAAGTGTTGAGTATTCATTCCCTTCAAATGAAATATTCTCTTTGGGACAATCTCTGTTCAATAACAATAACACAGTGATCATTAGAAAAGAAAACTAGCTGTTATTCAATTCAGGCACAGCAGTCATGTTATTTATAAATGGTATTACTTAATTTTTTTCTGAAAAAAAGAAAGTGTCTACCTTAGCACAGAGACTTACAGAATTTGAACATAAGCCTCAAAGTGATGGGAGTACCCTCCACCTCCCCTACTGACTTCAATAGAAATTCAGGACAAAAGCAAAAAAAAAAACCTTTTTTGTCTGTTCACAAGACTTATAGCTAATAACCAAATATTCAGTATATTGATGTCTTAAATGAAAGTTTTTAGGATGAAGTTCATCTTTTTGTTACTAGTAGAAATGATTACTTCTTCACATTTTAAGACATTTTATCCCTTCTTCCACCTTTGACAGTAAATAATTTGGTTTCCAGCTGTTTCAACAACATGTTTGCAGTTCTCAGCTTTTTCAGCAAATGGATAATTTTTCAACCATTTCAGGACATTCAAACTCCAGCTTACAAGTTCTGCTTTTAATCTTCAGCCATTGCATCAGCTACTTCAGCATTGCTTCAGCTACTTCAGCATTGCTTCAGCTACTTCAGCATTGCTTTAGCAGTTGCTTCAGCTTCTACAGCATTGCTATGGCAATATCATTCAGCTCTCAGCATTCACACGCATTTTCAGCAGGAAGTTTGTCTTATTCATCTCCCGTATCCAAATTTCGGCCTGTAAGTATTTCCCCAGCTTTGAAAAAATCCAGACAATATATATATCAGTGCGCGCGGCTCAATCAGGAATGGTGTGCTATGACTTTTCTTATTAATTCTAGTAATCATGACGAAGTGAATGGCAATAAAAAGTGAAAGAATTCCCATAGAGAATGAATGGGGAGACGTCTTCAGAACAACCAAACCCAGCCCTCTTTCGAACTCTACTGTTGCATCAAACTTCTACATAGAAAAATGCTTGAAATGTTAAACGGGTCACAGTGCTTGAGACTCTTTTTGATTAAATCAGTATTTTGACAACTATTACGGTTTACACAAAATCGCAGTTTACGGTTTGTGTCATTTTTAGACCGTTTCAGACTTTATAATGGGTGTGTATTGCACAGAATGTTCAGAGCTAGAGTGGATGACATCATCGCTAGAGTGGATGACATCATCGCTAGAGTGGGAGAAGCTCTAGAACTCCTCTGAATAAATTCTGTTTAACTCGCCCTCACGGCCACATATTTCAGTCTTCACACATCGTGACTTCCTCGGTAGTAGACAAATTTGTGCCGTTTCATAGAAAGTGTCTACCTTAGCAAAGAGACTTACAGAATTTGAACATAAGCCTCAAAGTGATGGGACTACCCTCCACCTCTCCCATTGACTGCAATACAAATTCAGGAGCTGATTTCCAGAGAAAAGCAGGAAATTACCCGTTTTTGTAACTTGCTCCTGTTTCCACATTTTTGGCTCTAGAGACGCCAAAGCCACATTATTTGTGCACAAAGATCTTGTGACACTCATGGTCCGCTCATGATTTTCATAGGAGTTACCGTTCTTTTCAAAAATACCAGTTGTTTGAGAGTCTTGCCGAGTCAAAATCTCACTCAGCTGTGTCAGCTCTGTGTCTTCCAGCTAGACACAGCTGTTCAAAACAGCTCGTTAAGAAACTCTTTGACCTCTGTGATGTTTAAAAACACACACACACACACACACACACACACACACACACACAATACTAACGCAGTATCCAGGGAGAAACAAAGACAAAGCTGATTCTCATTGGCTAATTAGACTCATTAACTCTTACCGTTATTACTCTCAAGTATGAGAGCATCTATGAGGCAAATCAGCACTGTGTATGTGTGTGTGTTCATGCCTTTCTATGATTGTGAGGACAATTTTGTTAAGAATGCATTTTTGTACACATGTATGTACACATATATTGACAGACACACAAACCATCTCCACCTTTGGATATTCACCTTATAAAAAAATCATAATTTTGGCATCTAATGTTTCGAAGCACTGTACTTCAATTAATATGAGCTACTTTTTCAACAATTTTAGCATTGTGGTGAGGTGATCTTTTCAATAGGACTCGTAGTTTTCCCTCCGATATCCCATTTTTGATGAAGTTTCATCTTAAAAGCTGTTGTCTGCCTAAGAAGACAGAGGGGATTGTGTGTGCGTGTTTCCCTCCTCCCCCTGGTGGCCACAGTCGCCAGTGGCAACCAGTGTCTCAGCAGGTGCTACTCAGGAGGTGTTACTAGGCAGAAATGGGCAAGGCTGATTCTGATTGCCTAATTAGACTAATTAATTCTTAGCCTTTAACTCAGGTATGAGAGGAACTTTAAGGTAAATCAACACGGTGTATTTGCGTGTACTTGTGTGTGTGCGTTGATGTGTGTTTCTTTGCGTTTGTGTACATGTCTTTCTATAATTGTGAGGACAATTTTGGTTAAAAAACATTATTGTGAGGTCCTGACAATTTCAAAGGGCTGTTTGAAGGTTAAGATTACACAGTTCCAAACACCACGCACACACATACATTGAAAGATGCACAAACACCATCAGCACCATATAAACACACAACAATACACACACGCATATTGACAGACACACACAAACACCATCTTCACGATTTTGATTACCCTTCAAAATAAAAGTCTCTTAGAAGCTTTTGTCTGTATGGGGATATAGTGGTATAGCTTTATTACAGACGAACATCTTTAAGGGCATGTATATGTGTGTACACATGTCTTTCTGTGGTTGTGGGGACAAATTTGTGTTTGAAACCATCAGTGTGAGGTTATTTTGGCCAGTCGTGAGAGCTTCAAAAGGCTTTCTGAGGGACACCTGCAGTGACTGAGTTCAGTGTCAGGATTACACTCTCTACAATATGAATGAAACTGAAAGTAACGTCCTTTGTACATATTGGAACATGAAGAGCGAAGTACACGCACCAAGCAGCAGGAACATTCAAAAGTTCAACCAGGAATTTTTCTAGTTATTATTATTATTATTGTCATAAACAAACAAGAAAAAAATCTATTGTAGGCCTGTTGTACTGGATTGCATTGGATTGAAACAGATGTAACTAATAAAGTTATATTAACTTTATGTTTGTATCTGTAAGAGGTGTGGGTTTCCCATGGTTAAGTTTTCATGGCCTTAGCTTATTTCGTAGTTCAAGTAATTTATACTAAATACTTCTTCTCCCTTCAGTGGTTGCCAAGTTTTTCCTTGTCTTTGCAGTGGACCTGTGTCCCCTTTGTCTTCATGAACCCCTCCTCCCTGGACATCACCCAGACGGCCCTGAACTACACCTTTCGTGCTCCATGGATCAATAAACTGGAGAGCAAGTTTGCCTGGACGACCATCGATGGTTTCTTATATCTGGTAAAATCAAGAAGATTAATGAGCTAATCTCGTTAAAGTCATGATAGTCGATTTACTAGAGTAAGAAAACAACACTGTTGTTTGAATTCAAAATTTCGAACCTGAATTCAACATGTTATTACAGTTTGAATATTCTTTTTCTCCCCACGTTTGTACAAATGTTCAGATGTTGATTATAAAGTGTCAAACTTTTTTTAAAATATGACTTTATTTACTTTCAAGTCACTGGGAAGTCTGGGATACCAGTCCTTCCACCAGAGGACCTTGTCAGCTTCGTCCTCGTCTTCTGCAAAGATGTCTTGCTTTGTTGCTGCTTTCTGTATTCTTATTTTTGGAATACCTCCAATCCTTATTGGGGCAGTGGCTGCATCTACAGGTAAAATAAATAAACTGATGTTTATTCAAAACAATCTGGACTATGATCAGGGTTTAAGAACTCCAGAACTGCTGAGACCTTCGAGAAACTAAAGACAATCAATCAATAGAATGATTAGATTAAAAAGATTAGATCTAAATTCATACTCTTAAATGGTATTATGCTAACTTGTTGTTTGATATATGTTGTTTTTATATCTATTTTATGTATCTTTTTAATATGTGTTATTTATTAATCTGACTGATGAACATCTGGTCAATATGTGGTTTTTAGACATCCTGCCAGAGGACTGCAGTTGAAAATTAGCCTGTTGGCTAACACTGGCACATTTACAGAAAGGTTAATTAATGTGCACTGTCCTTTTCAAATAAATAAAAATAAATGAAAAAAATGAAAAAATCAAGGGCGTATGAACTGACGCAAAAACTCATCCGCAAGAGTTGAACATTTTTGCTAACTAAATTACAGCTAACATCGGTACAGTTAGTGACCACAGACTGTAAATAAAGATGGACGTAGCCTCTGTGACATCACCTGCAGGTTTTTGAGGAGCAGTTTTGAAGCTCAGTGTGAACTGCCCCGCCGTCGCCATCTTGGCAGTGCCTGACCCCGCTCATAAACTTGCTGATTTCTGCTGTAAAGTTGGAAATTTTAACATGGGAGTCTATGGGGACTGACTCACTGTTGGAGCCAGACTCTAGTTGCCATTAGAGGAACTGCAGCTTTTGGCCACTTGTTAGTAATATATAAAATGGATCTTTGGGAGGAACAAACCCAAGCAGTCCAAGTCATGAGAGTATTGTTTCAGACTAACTGTCTTCCATTTGTTTATCCAACCGTCTCCTATCATGTCAGACTGGAACCTCACTTCTTATGGTTCTCCATCTCCCCTGGATCGTGGAGAGGGAGCCATGGTCCTGCCCATCACCCTGCATCACCTCACCCCAAGCTTCATCGCCCTCATTGGTACCGGAGCCATCGCCGCTGCTGTCATGTCATCAGCTGACTCTGCTCTACTCGCCATAGCCTCCATCTTCACCTCCAACATCTACAAGACGATCCTGAGACCTCAGGTGGGGAGAGAGGCTCCGGGAAACCTTGAAGAGTAGAATGTGAAACCTTATAGATTCGTTGCAACTCATTTTTTCATGCTATTTCATTTCTACTCAGGCGTCACAGAGAGAGCTTCAGTGGGTGATCTATGTGTCTGTGGTGGCGGGGGGCCTGGCCTGTACAGCACTCACCAACCTGAAGAACAGTGTCGTAATACTGCTGTTACTTGGTAGCGAGCTGGCCTACATCTTGACCTTCTCTCAGCTCATCTGCGCCCTGTTCTTCAGCATCTCCAACGGTTATGGGGCTGTTATCGGCTGGGTGACAGGGCTGGTGTTAAGACTGCTGAGTGGAGTCCCATTTCTGGGGGTAGCGCCAGTCATACACTTCCCAGGATGCACTCTTGAGGATGGCATTTACGTCCAGTACGCTCCCATTAAGACCATCGCGATGCTTGCTGCCTTTGCTGCCAACTTGTTGTTCTCGTACCTGGCGTCGGTGCTCTTCAACAGAGGCCTGCTTCCTCAGTGGTGGGATGTGTTTGAGGTGAAAGCTCCGCCCTCGCCACGACCTCTTACACCAACAGACGCTGAAGAAAAACACAACAAGATGGAGAAGTTGGATGAGAAACAATCTCATCAAGAAGCTTCAGAGCCGATGATTAGCACCACGTGTTAAATGTTCTCTGTGCGTCAGAATATCTTTACAGTTGATGTTTAAGTGTATGTCTTTAAGGGGATTGACCTACAGATGATGAAGGGTGTCACTGTTTGTCTCTGGTCTCTCTTGTTCCCTCCTCTGGACCTCCTGTCTGTTCCCTGCCCATTGACACACCTGTTCCTCATCTGATCCCTGACATTAATTCCAGCCCTTTTTCCCTCAGTCAGATCTCAGGCCATGTCGACACGTGTAGCGACGACTGTCCATTGAAGAAAGCTGCAGAGAGATTTTAAAGTGAACTCTTACCTGTGTTGTGTTTCTACAAAGTTCATTTGAATATTTGACATGACAAGAACAAACCTGCAACTGTGGAACGACGAAAGTAATGTGTAACCACACCCATGTGTCAACTGCTTGGAGCAATAATCAATACAAAATGTGCAGCCTGATGAAATAAACCACACAGGCACATTTTGGCTCCTATAACATGTACACGTCAATCAGAAAACAGGTTGTTACCGGTTCTTTAGATTCATAAACCAAAGTGTTTGATTCTCACTGTCCTCAACACTGTATTTGTATCACCAGCACTTCATAGGAGCTGCAGCTCAAGATAATAGTATTGATTGATATTAAAATTCAAGATGGACACCTAAGACACCAATTGTCACCAACTACACCAACTCTTTTAAATGGTCTAGATTTTATTTCTCTAATGTTTCCAAGGTCCTGTTTTATTGTGTTATATGCATGAATAATGTGTGTTCATGTGAGACTGTGTAACACCTGTCGTGTGTTGCCATTTTGACCTTTTCTGTCTGACAAAACAAATAATGTATAATAAGAGACTTCCTGGATAAATAAAATAAAATAATGTGGCCCCACACCCTCACCAAGCCTTAATCTGCCAATACCTTCATATAATAATTAATCATTTAATTATTCATGTCTGTAAAATGTCAGAACACTGTAAAAGCTCAATTTCCCAGAGAGAGTAGATATATTCAAACTGACTCTTTGTCCAACCATTGGTCCAAAAAGCAGCATCATTACATG